>NC_058058.1:5255674-5303174 GCF_020085105.1 Siniperca chuatsi
AATCTCTGCTGGTTATTATGGGATGGACAGAAACACTGTATCAGTGTAGTACAGCAGCGTCCAGTAGTCTCAGTCTCAGTAATGTTTCTGTTGAGTCTGACTGTGTTTCAGCCAAGAAAAGCCTCCATCAAACAGTTTAATCTACGAGAATAAAACACACAGACAGGTGAAGAATGGTGTGTGTGTGTGTGTGTGTGTGTGTGTGTGTGTGTAACATCCGTTTACTAAAATACAGGATGAAAATATAAACAACATTTCATCAGTAGAAAGTGAAACATGAACAAACCTCCAGTTTGGTTGAAGCGCTGCTTCAAAATGTCAATGTTGGCTTTGAAGGTCTGCTGGGTACCCACATAGATCTCAGTGTTCCTCCCAAAGTACTGAGGATCATCTGCTGTGACTCTGCTCATCCAGTCCTGTTTGGGTTCTGCTTTCATGGTGTTACTGTCATAGTGAATCATCTGAACTTCATCAACCAACCCAACAGCCACAAACTCTGGGAAGTTTGGGACTCCAGAAGACGCAGTGTAGAAATACTTCAGAGAGTGAGTCGCTGTAAGAAAAAGTTCATGATTTCAGTTTTTAGATCACAGTTTTATAAATCACTGAACGATGTTATTTTCCTGCACACAGAATCAAAAACAGCTTCAGTACATTCAAAACATCCTAATAATCTCTGTTGTGCAGTCAATAAATACAAAAATAAATGTACAGATAAAAACTTTTGCTCCAGAAACTCTTTACTTTAATATTTCTGATGATTCTGTCTTGAAAAACGTTTTTATTCTGAAATAAAATATCAAACGAGTCAAATATTTAGCTCATGCAGTCGTGTACCGGACTTTCACTGACAGGAAGCAGTTTGTAAAAACAGGCGTCATTTTGTCTCTAGTGCTGGATCTCAGTGTGAAGTGAAACTCCAGTTGAGTTTCCAGTTAGTGGAGTCATTTATTCTTCAGGATGCTTCATCAGCAGCTTTCACTCCTCGCTGTCGTATTAGTTTGAAATCTGAAATCACAAACCTCTGAACAAAATATATACTATATATTTTATTTTCTATATTCAACAGATTCAGACCTTTTCTGTTTGATTATATAACATCTCTTATCGTCTCTGTCTTATAATATAAATTGTGACCAATGAAACTTACGTTTCAGAGTCGAGTAATCATTGATTTCATTTCTTTGTCAGAGGGTTTGTGGATTTCTAATGTTTGAGTATAAATGTTTTTTTAATACAACCAACAAGAAAATAAATATCCGGCCCAGTTCCCTTGTGTATCTCACTTTCATATATCTTGATTTATGTAAACTGAAGAATTATATTTAAGTTTAACTCCCAATATCTTTGATAACCAATATTTTGTTTTAAAACCAAATCTTCTGTATTTTATGACAATCCCAGAAACACTAACTGACAACGCTCTGTATTTAAGAAAGTAATATTTTTATTTCTCATGAAGTCATTCTGTACAGTTTCTATTAGTATCAGTTAGAAACTGGATTAAAAGCTGATTTTTATTAACTTTAATAAACTTTGATAAATTCAAACGTTCCCTCCACCATGAACTGATGTTTATTCACTTTTAATTGATTCTAAAGGTTTATCTAGATTTTTAAATATCAACAGAGTTGACTTTCTGCAGGTGTTTGTGAGTTTTGCCAGTTAAATTATTGTTGATTTCAGAATCCTTCACTGTCCTCTGCTGTCTGAATGCATGTAGATCATATTTCTGTGTTAAGCTGCACTTTAAAAATTCTCCACTGGTCACATCAAAAACGTTTTTGCAAATCTGTCCAAGAATAAATCGATTACCTGTTAATAGATCAAATCCCTGAACAGTTTACTGGATTTTTCAGGCTGATACTGATATCGCTACTTTTAGAAATGAAAGATAATTATAGAAATTAAAAGTCGGTTGATAGTATTTATTTTTTTAAATATAGACACATAACATAAGTTTTAAAAGAATAAGTTTTTGTGACCAAGATACAAACTGAGCAGAACATGTCAGAGTTAGAAAATAAAGCTGTCAGCGCTCTCTGGTGGACAAACTGTGTAAATGAGCTCAAACCTAATTTGGCTTTTCTGTTCTTCAGTTTCTTGTTACTTATCGGCCGACATTTACACTTACCGCTGATATCAGCTTATTGCAGATATATCTGTGGCCGATTGATCATCTGGCTCTACTAAACAGCCTGCTACTGTACACACAGTCAGTGTAATAACTACCTGTGTGATGGAATCAGACCCAGCTAACAAACTCAGGATGGACGAACTGCGTTAAAGCAGATGTGTGTTTCAGTGTGTGGAGTCAAACTGTGTCATTCTCTGGTGAATCGCTTAAATTGCTGTTTAAATATTATATCATTTAAGAAAATATCTAGAGGTCAAACAATACGAACTTAATATTTATGTTCAGCAGGTTTTAATTGATTATGTGTGTGTTTTTCTGTGTGCACATAATTGTGTTAATTGGACACAATTCAGATGCAGTGACGTTTATCGAGACTGTGAAAATATGTTAATTTTGCCTAATGAAGGAAAAAAACGAATACATTATTTTAACATAATTTCTAAATTAATAATCATGATTAATAACACTAAATTAACGACAACACACTTTTTATATAAAACGGTCATGAGTAACTTAAAGACTGAATTTGGCGCTACATCCTAGTTTTGTTTTCACGCCTTGTTTTCATGTTTTTGCTTATTGTCTTGATTTAACGGAGTGTGTGTTGGACTGTTCTGCGCTGCTCTGTTGCCAGTTAAGGTCGACGCAGTCTGATCGATCTTAAGAGTCCTGATATTATAAAATAAAGTCCCAAATAACGGGAAAGAAAAGACAAATACACTTTTTAACAGCTATTTTCAGAAATATATCAGGATTTCCTTCTAACAGTAACTATTAGGGATCAATGAGGTGAACAGACGGGATTTACTATCGTGAACTTTAAAATAATGGGTTTGTTACTTTTTAATATTTCTATAATTAAACAACTGAACATCAAAGATTCAAAAGAACCTTAAATTCACATTAACAGTATATAAAGACACGACGCATTTTTTTATTTTACAATCAACTAACTTAAAAAAAAAACCTTAACTCACCTGCTGCTGCGCCATGCAGACCTATTCCCAGGAGAGCCAGGAGGACCAGGGTCTTCATCGTGTCCTGTCGCATCAAAAGCTTTGATAGATTAACGACTAATATGATTCTTTATCCAGAGAAACAGATAATGTAGGGATACTTCCAGTTCGAGCACAAAGGCTGAAATGAGGAGAAGAGAAGATGGACGCTTAAATCAACCTCCAGCTGAGCCAATGGGAATTTAGTCTGAGCGTCAACGTCACTTATAACTCGGTAAAACTGACCCACTCAGGTTGTTAACGAAAGTGAAAGTAAACTGAGCTCATTTCAGCCTGTGGGAGAGGATGGGGAGACATGCGGGCCTTTATGTCGCTGTCTCATCTTTGTTCGTATGAAAGGAGTATTAAACCTGCTGCTGCTCAGATCTTGTGTAATGTTTTGTAGGCTGATGTGATGTAATGTGCAGACGTGTGTTCATGTTCTGGGAGGTCAGAGGTCACTGTCAGCTACAGCTCAGATGCTCTGGAGTCTGTGGGGATGCAGTAGTGTCTTATTGTTCTTTTGTTGTGTGTGGCTGCCCTGGGACTGAAAACAGTCCTGATCAACAACAAACAACAAATCCAAGTGTGCTTTCATTGATGTTATAGTGAGTAAATGTGGGGAGGTGCTCCCCCCAGTGGTTCAAACCTGCAGCTGCTGTGCAGCAGTGCAGTTTCTCAGTGTGGACTGTTATTATCTGTTAGTTTGAACACATCTGTGTGCAATCACACCATCTGGTTATTAAATGAGATGGAGGGGAACATCTTATATCCTTTCTGAACTCCATGTGCAATAAGGTCTTTTATTTATGTGTTAGCACATTAAGGCCTTTTGTTTAGTGACAGTACAGGCCTACAAACAGGTCCTGGCACAAAACAGAGCTGCGATCAGGACAGACAATATAATAAAACACAAGATAGTTTCCATGAAACAACATTTCACCTCAGTGTTTGACTTTGAAACGAAAACAAGAACCAAAGAAATAAAACGGGAGCAGAAAGAGAGTCCGAGAGCTTCTTAAACACAAACATCAGATCAGCTGGGCTCTGTCCTCCAGGCTAAATGCTCCGGAGCTGATTTGGAGCTGTGGACGCTGCAAACTGCTTGAACAAGAGAAATGTAACACCTGTGTTGATGCTTGAACACCTGATGCTGCTTTTCATTTTGCTCTGTTTCAATCCTCACTTTATTAAAGGTTATAGAATTGATGTTGAATAAAAACTCTTTTGTTCTCGCTTCTTCAGCTGAGACAGTTTTATTCACCATTATTACACAAACAGATCGATACGTGTCACATCTTTTATCTAAATAACGTAGTATTTATAGTGTTTGAGACATTGAGGCTTGAACTCTGGCTGACGAAGGCTCGTCCTGCTCACTGCTGATCAACACCTGAGTTTACCTTTATGGAGAAGTCAGCAGTGCGACAGCGCCCCCCTGTGGACGATTATGTATCTGCCTTTGAGGATGTCACCTGACTTTCTGTTGGTGTCAATTTGTCAACACATCATGATAATCAATGACTCTGGTCGTATGTATTCATCAAATTAAGAATAATAAAATGAAATAAAATCCATTTAGAAAGTATTTAGCGTCACTGAGCAGCCTCACTGCTCCCTGAAACATAAAAACACCTTTAACAAAGCTGAATTCCTGAAAAATCCTTGAATGTTATGAAACAACTCTGAACCTCCAACAAACAACAAATAAACAGATAACTCTCAACTGGGTTTTCAGAAGCACTTTATTCCTTAATAAAACTCTGATCTGTACAAGTTGGAGTTACACTCGACACAGAAATGTCCTCAGTGATACAGGCATTAATATATAAAGACAGCGCCATCACCTGACGTATGTTGGTGTAAAATAAAACTCCACACCTTCAGAAACCTGCAGAGGTGACAGCTGTACACAAGTCAGATTAAAAACCAAACCCAGATCATTTCATCCCTAATTAATGATCGGTGGAAAAAAAGAGAGCTATTACATTTTAAAAGCTATTTACACTTACATTCCTATTTCTGAAACAAAAAACAGATTTTTAACTAAATGAACAAAGACAGTCACCATCTGCACACCGAGGATGTGATGCTCATCATCCAGTGTGAATCCTCCATTCAGTGGAAAGAAACTGCATTTAAATGGTTCACTCTTATGGGCTGAGTTGTACGACCGAACTCAGGTTGGAGAGGTTGCAAAACAAGCCCATTCGACGTTATTCTCTCAGCCCTTTAACGCCAGTTGCATCATATTTGCTACAGGAGTTTCTGAGACCTCTACGTCACCAATAGATCAATACCTTCCTGAAAAACCTGTTGTGTGCAATCTGATTCCTGTCTTCTGCCCTCTGGGGGCGTTTCCGTGCACTGCAGGCAGTAACGGGCCTCTGAATACCACACCCAACATGGCTGCCGTCGTGCAGCGATTCGCACGTTTTTGGCAGTGAAATCTTTGCTAATTTTGAAAAAGTTACGGAAAAAACAACATTTATATTGTTACTATTTACTGTATTGAAGAAACTTATAATTGCTTAATATTTCGTACCTTATTTTATAGTAAAATCGTGGATCACATTTGATGCAGCAGGTATATAAGGTAGTAAATCCCCCAAATCGTCTTTGAATTGCATTTCATGATGCATCTGCAGTATACCTAAAACACTGTTTAAATAATTTAGTTAAACTGATTAAAGATTGAAATGTCATCTTAAGATATAGAGTCGAATTTGAGATATTTATATGGGTTTTTATAATGGCAATGGCTCACTTGCTAATAATTGTCTTTTTCTTATCGATTTTCACTAAAACAGTCGCTTGGCTGTCACAGTCTGTTTGTTATTTTGACCAATTCAGAGAAATTCAGAGTACACACTAATTAGTTTTTCGTGTGTATTTTTGATGGCAAAGAACAGAAACAGTGTTTTTGTTGCCAACATAAGGCAAAATAAAAAGGTTGTAAAAAGGTTCCAGTTTGAAAAAAGAAGCAAACCAAATGAAATGTTCCAAACGCAATGAACAATATTTGTTTTTGTTTCTAAAATAAATATTGTTGTGATCAATAAATTTCCATAAAAGCCTGAAAAAATCATATATGTGAATGATTAAAAACATTTTTTTTTGGATTTTGTTAAAAGGTCCAATAAACACTTCAATTTAAAACAATTTGAATTTTCTGGCTATTATTTGATGTGTCAGGCTTCACAGGGATTATTAACAAAGACAGTCATCGTCTGCACGCTGAGGGTGTGATGTTCATTCAGTGTTATTCTCTCAACACACTACGGCGCCTGCACAAAGGGAAACACGCCAGGTTGCAGAGATTTCACACTTGGACCCATTCAATGCACTGATGCATTAAAAGGTGGCTAGCTGCCTGTTAGCTGTCATAAAGTAGAGGTAAGTGTTAACTTTCTGCTCTGGTTAGTTAACGGGACGCTATTTTCCGCCACGTGGGATAATCTAATCCAGTTAAGGTTAGCTAGCTAATGTCACCACCTTTCTTAGCGCTTTAAAAGCAATAAGCTAACGTTAGATTCAGAAATCAAAGAGCCCAAACTAAGATTTAAAAGCTTAACGCGAGCTCTTCAAGGCGTCTCGCCATCAGGAAACACATCGATTACTTCGATAACGTATTTATTTTGATAAAATATTGAATTACTGTATGCTCAGGCTGCTAGCTGCGTGCAAAGGAAACCAATCACCATTCATTATCCCATAGGAATTTTTGATTATTGATTACAAATCTGTAGCAGGTTTCATTTTCATGGACGTGATCGCACAATGTGAGATTTACCATTGTGGGTGGAAAAGGTGCCACAGCCACGCCCGATGCATGTCAACCACCAAGTGTGTTTCAGCAAGTGATCTCTACTTTTAGGTTAGGTCTCCAGTGAGGTTAGGGCCAAGTTTGGGATTTATGAAAAAACGTGTGTAAGAAGATGTGGAGTACTGAATCAGAGTAGGACAGAAAGAAGTAGAGCCGTATTAACAGATTATTGGCCTCGTAGTGTGAACTATGGGGGCCCCTTGAGCCCCCCTGACAGAAACAATAATCTATAGTCTATCTATAAAAAAAGGGGGTCCACTCAAATGACTTGGTGTAATTCACACACTGGCCACAACACAGAGCTGCATTACTGCGTCCTTTAAAAACACACACTTATTTTGGCCGTGAGAGGCGAGCACGTGTTGCGCCGCCTCCTCTTTTCACACGTGGTGGTTTAGAAACCTGAGCTTCACCTTCACCTCACTGGAGACCTTACGCCTCACCTCAAAATAAAGACCACTTGCTGAAATACAGCGAACATTTGGGGGGCTTTGAAATCCTAATCTGTTTCAATTATTCATCCAAACTAAATGCACACTCACAACGACACGGATTCTTGTGTGGCTGGTAATTCAAGGACGGCGTGAGATCCTCGCGTGGCTGTGGCACGTTTCCCTCACATTTACTGACCCGACGGGGAATCGACACATTAAAGGACGGCTTCTCTCTTGCTTTTAACCCAGGCCCTATTTAAACATTGTCTGGCATGACGTTGACTAGTACAGGCCATAATTTCACCTCTCACCAGGCTCCAGTACAATCCAATGGGGCAAGTGCTTTAGCCTTCAAAAACCATGATACATGTCCTTTTCCAAAACAGGAAACTCACAGACAAAGTTTAAATAGGGCTCGGGTTAAAAAACGAAAGAAAAGTGAACCCATCCTTTAAGCAGTTGATGTGGAGTTTGTGTTCTACATTTACTGTAACATATATTGTGTGTCAGATGCCTATTTGAAACCTATATTCAATGAATTCAGACTTCAAGTATTACGCTAGGGAGTTCACTATGTTTGTGGAATTTACTGCACAGCTGGACAGCCCCAGTTGTTGTCAGCTGTACCTGCTACACCAGGCACAGGCTTGTCACCGCATGTGAGAGCTTTGTGCTGGCTCTAAAATAGGATGTTTTTCTGTGGTATGCATCCAAAAATCACCAAAATGTCAATTTTTTAATAGTTTGGCACACCTTGTATAACAGCAATGCAAGGGCCCTCCTACGATTCACAGCAGCTGTCAAAAGAAACACATTTACACCCAAAGCTGCTGTAGGAAATCCCTGTTTCATTCAGAAAATGGCTTCATATCACATTTTAAACTGAAAACCATGCAGGTTTGCAGCTCTTCATTGCTCTCCAACCATATTGAAGAGTTCTAACTCATGTGATCTATATGTAGGATTACTTACAGTACGATTTTGCTGAAATTCAAATGAATTTATCCAGAAACAAACATTACAACTTTTTAACAAAAAACGTGGGGAAGATGTCAACAACAGACGCAACAATATGTCACATTCAATTATCAATACGGTCGATACTGATTATCAAAAAGTGTAGGCTTGGATATCATTTTAGCCTAAAATAGACCCGAGTTTGTTCATATTTACGTTGATGAGACGAAGGGCTGCTTGTACTCGCTGGTGCAGCAGATAGACATGTACGTGCGAGAATCTTTCATGTTACTGTTAAACACTGAACACGTGAGGTTAGTCGGCACTGTGCTGTTCAGCAGAAAGCTCTTTGAATAACATCGTTACTGTCTTTTTCTTTCATAGAGATCACTGGACGTAGCAGAGGAGGCCACGAGGGAAAAACAAAGCCTCGACAACCTGTACAGGTCAGTCATTCACTAAAAGGTTATTTTTTTAAATTCCTTATTCCTGAAATATGTCAGATCAGAGTAAGTCGACCAAGGTGAAGCGATCTCCTGTCAAAGAAACAAATACTTTTGTATTTTCAGGAGCCCCTCCCCCAGACCACCACCACCGTCCACTTTGAAACATGGAACAAATGATTTGTTATTTGAAGCTCTTTCTCTCTTTAACTCTAATTTAGTTATTTATTCAGTGTGTGTGGGTAGGTGGGTTGCATATGTTAATATTTTTTTAAACTTTAAATATATATGGTCAGTGAAGTGTAATGGATCTTTGTTCTTTAAATACCTTATGATAACAATTTGAAGTAGGAGCTCAGATGTCCTTCTGTTCATAGTATTCTTTCATCCAGCTTTCTTTTGCTCATTGTCAGGTGTGATCATGTAGCCTGTTGCCTTTTCTTCGCTAGCAGTCAGGTCAACACCGGCCACATCTGTATCACAACATGGTCAGAGCATTTTCAGCAGCACTGCTACCAGAGCAGGCTAACTCTGCAGTAAAAGGAGCAAACAGCCAGGTTGCAATATTTCCCATACAATGTTCTCCAGCTGTTTCAATAGCCTTGCTTATTCTACTGTTTTATGATTCGCTTTTATTGTTTTGTAGTTTTCATGGTTTGTTTTGTCTTCACAGTGATCACAAGAAATTCAGTGTTTCTGTGAAACCCAAAGTGGACACATTACAACTGAGTTGACGTTAAGGTATGAAATTTATATCCCATGATTATATCAAACATGACTGGATTAGATTATATAGCTCATTTCACTTTACATAACAACAACATTTTGTGGCGGCTTTTATCCAAAGGGCCTTGAATAGTAGCCTACGTGCATTTTCTGCAGGTAGCACTTGTAGGAATCAAACCCCTGACCCTGTCAGTGCCATGTTGTACCCACTGAGCTACAGGACTTTAAACTTAAATCAATCATGTGGCTCTGATTTATTTAAACTATAGTTTGTCTAGCAGTTTATAGTCATATGTACAGCATCGTCCTATTTGCTGGGTTGATATGAAGATCCATATAAAAGTGTAGATGTACACCAATGCTCCAAAACAGCTTTATTTATTAAAAACTAGACAAAGGTTCAACCCAACAGTATTCATCAAGTCTCCAGGACAGTGTCTGACAGCAGAACATAACATGGGTTATTCCAAACATATTTACAGTTTATTGTACACTCAGCAAGAATCTTTGAATTCTCAGCTCAGAAAAATGCTATATTTCTGAAACATTTTCGACATGTTTGTGTATAGATCAAAGCTGTAATCTAGTCATGTTCAGAAATTAAACATTGTCTAATTAACTAATTGTCCTTCATTGAATGGGCTTTTTCTCATAATCTCTATAACTTGTGTTGTGGAACTGTGTAACTCAACCATTGAATGGAGCACTTTTACACAGCCTAAATGATTCCACTGAATGGGCTTTTCCTCAGTTTTAAAGAAACATACAAGCAAACTTTTTACACAACTGCATAATAAATTTTGTACTGATGTTTATATTTTGTGTGTGTGTGTGTGCATAGGAGAGGCATTTAGTGATGTAGCAGTAACCAGATGGAAATATGTGTTCAATGAATTATGTACAAATCAAGATAATTCAGCACAGTGATGTAAAACTCCATCCATCCATTTCCTGTCCGGCTCGACCTGCTGAGAGTCGCGGGGGACTGGAGTCAATCCCAGCATGCACTGGGCGAGAGATAGAGTACAGTTCATCACCAACTCCATTGATTGTTCCAGTGCAAAATTGATCCTAAAGAGACAAAAAGAAAATAGAAGTAGAAAACAAAATAATTTACTATAAATGTTTGGAGAGTTCAATCCCACAAAGCCACATATTTACAGTTTCATTTAGACTCGTGTCGTCTAAAGTGCATAAAGAAACAATCTCAGCAGGTTCTTTTACACACAGTTTACAGCAGCTCTGTTTAACAACAGGTGTGAAATTCATGTCCTGTATGAAGCAACTCACTGTGTTCAGGGTGGTGTGTTTTTCATTTAGGCCTTTGGATTCAGGTCCTCCAAGACGTCAGAGCCGTTTACAGCTGTAAGGTTAGAAACACATTGTTAGCCCTCATCCTGCTCTGATCGGACTCTGTGTTTTACAAACTGCTGACACTGCAGGAAACAGATCTGAAAAAGTTCTTCAGCACAAAATCCAGACACCCTTTTTAATCTACAGAGAGCATATCAGGTCAGAGAAAATAGAATAAAAACAGGTTTTACTCACGAGATGGAGGGCGTTTGGCTGAAATAAAAAGAAAAGACAAATTATTAATGTTGTCGCAGTTAAAAATGCCAGACTGTCACCTTCTTTCCAGTGAGGATCCCCTCTTTTACTCACTCAAACTGATAAATAAATCCCTTCCACCTTTCCTTTCGATCTTTCAGTATTTCTTTTCCTATCACCTCTCCCACATCATCATGCTACAGTCATATGATCATGAAACTGTGGCTCTGGGCCTTACATCGCTTACTGTTGGTTGAAACGATTTTGATGCGCTGGGGATTGAAATTTCTTTTCACTTTTGCAATCTGGATAAAACATCAAAAAGACACAACATTTTCGTTTCAGTCTCTCACCGTTCTTTTTGTAAATGAAGAATCCAATCACAGCAATGAGGATGAGAGCAAGAACGACCACTGCAGCAATGATGATGACAGTCATGGAAATGGGATTCCCTGTTGAGCAGAAAACAACAAAACATAGTCACAACCTGTACAGATGAAGCAGGTTAGAGGAGGAGAACATCCATTTGTCAACCAGACCTCAATCCTGTATATTGACATCATATGTTTGTTTGTCCTACTGTTGTTAATTTAAATGTTTATCCCCACTTGTCTGGACATAATTACTGTGTCTATGCTTGTTTATCCTTGTCTGGCTTTGTTGTCTTTGTTTAGCTGTTTGACTTTGTTGGTTTCTGTCCCATATGTCTTTGTTTTTGGCACAACGAAAGCTTCTGACAATCATAATAACAAACTGCACTGCTTTACAACAAAGAAAATACATACACTGAGTGCTTCCCATAAAAATCAACAGAATGAACATAAAAACAGGAATAGAATGCCATAGTTAATGTAAAATAAAGTAAAAAATAAAATGAGAATAGAATACATGTGTCTTTACATGAAAATAAGACAGAATGATAGAATGCCATACTCATGACAGATGGGAAATAAAACCCACAAAATAATAATAATAATAAATAAATTAAAAGTAGAATACATAAAATGCATAAAATCTAGTAAAATACAGCATTTTAAAAGAAGTGCAGCAGTGCATGAATGTGAAGCCAAGAGCAAAAGAGTTTCGTGCCTGCATCTGGTGGCTCAGAGCTCACTCTCATGTATTTGATACAGCGTTTCAATCTTCTTTTCAAGCTGTGTTATCCTCTCAGTCAGTCGCTCACACTCCGTGCAGCTCACAGATTTTGCCATCTTGTCTTTGTACTAATCCCAGGTTTCCAGTCACAGACACAGCAAAAGGCTTGTGCTGATTTGTAGGTTGTGATCGCACCGTACTGAAGAAGTAATAAAAGTGATAAAAATAAAAATAAATAAAAATAATGGTGGTATCCTTCTGTGTCTCTTATAAATTAACGTCCCAGTGATTTGTAAGTATCCAGGTTCAACTTTTCTTAGCTTTTGGCAGATATCAGCAAAAGAATGTAAGCAAAGCAGAGAGCAAGCAGCAAAGCATCTGCACTGTAAGAGAGCAGGAAGCAAGATCATATTCAAAATCCTTTTTCACTGTCAGCATACTTGGCCAATAAACTTTATTCTGTCTGATAGATACATACATTCATCCAGTTATTGAATGATCTACTCATCTTCTAAAACTGAAACAGAAGTTAAGTCAGTACAGTGTCAATAATCTCTGAACTGCAGTCACACATTAAAATGGTTACACATGGTCTGAAAAAAGCTCTCAATGTACATTTAAGGATATTTTTTTACAATCATTTAAAAACTAAAATAAATTTACAAAGGTGGGAAAAAAAAACCCCACCTCATTTTAAAATATAAAATTAAATGAAAAATACGTAATAAAATTTAAGTTTCATTATTGACATTGTTCGGTATTAATCAAAGCTAAGGAAACAGTGGACAGGCAGCACAATAAAAATCGTGGTGGACAATGATAATTCCTTTAAAGCGCTTTAAAACTTCAACTTTAAGTTAAGAAAACTTAACTTAATTTTTTTAGGGATTTGCTGATACCCTCGTCAGGGTCCAGAGGTGGGCACGTTTACTAGTTTAAAACTGATATAAGCATTAAAATTCGATATGAAAACTAGATCAAAGAAACTGACAACAAAACAATATGAGAAAACAAAACTTCCCATCCAATTTACATAAAAATACATGAACTGCAGGACTGTTACGGTAAAATAAAGATTTCCCACCTTCAACATTTCTGATACAAGTCTTATCTTCGTTGGTCCTGATCACTGCTTTGTCCAGTTTGGTGACGATGTCGTCCTCTACACCAGAGAGCTGAAACACACAGTCGTACCTCCTCCAGTCTTCAGGTGTGACTGATGAAAGGTTCAGGTTAACACTCATCTGGAAGGATCCATCGTGGTTGTGGAGGATCTCTCCGTACTCCACCTCCTCATGAAGCTCCTCTCCATCTTTCCTCCAGAACATCATGGCTCTGTCAGGGTAGAAACCTGTAGCGTGGCAGCTGACTGGAGAGGAGGGAGTCTTCTGGAGGAGAGACACTGAGGGAAGGACTGGAGAGTAAAGACACAGACAGTTTATAGATTCTTTATTATTATGTACTGGATATAAATATTATCATTCCTGTTTAATGTGATGTATTTTAAGTGCCTTAGTAACATATTCACTATATACTATATGCAATGCAAACAAACCTCATTGAAGCGTAATTGGGAAGAGAAGGGAGGGACTAGGGTTGTGCGATTTGACGAATATATCGGCTATTAGCTGAGTCCAATTTAATTGAATGATCTGCCTCTGAAGAACAAGTGAGCCACAGCTTAGCAACAGACTGGATCAGCGAGGTAACCCAGTAGCACAAAGAGGCCAGCAACGGCAGAGAGAGGCAGCGGGGAAAAACAGCGTGTAGAGCCAGAATATTGTCACATCTAATTCGGTGAATTAAGGGTTTATTTCGACCAAACCAGAGTTGGTGATTGTTGGAACAGTGGAAAGACTAACCAAGACGGTTTGAATAAAAGTGTGTATTTATTTATCAGACTAGTAAAGCTAGGAGAGCTTGAGAAACGTAGCGAACCCGCCGCTCACACAATCACTGATTGTTAGGCTGATGGTGGCCGGTTGGAACATTTTTACATATCGCCCAACCCAAATGTAATACGTTTTCTATTAACATAATGAGGAATGTTATTAATTTACGTACCTGGCAACTTGCAAAAATGTTGATACTTAACATAGCAGTAAAATGTTCAATGACAACGTATTTCATTTGTTCCCTGCTAAAATAGGCAGTCTTGCAATACACTATCCACCCTGAGTCTGGACGCAAACCCAGGGTTGCAGTGTCACAGTCCTGCACTTTGTACACCCGCAATCCACCCGAACCACCGCCTTGCAACTCCTGCAGGGTACATAACTGTACTATTTCATTCACTTAAGGATACGTTGTCTCTGAACAACGTTCACAACATTGAATTAGGAAATCAATTTAGTAATATACAAACATAATCTCTAGGAGACAGGGTTAGGGGGGTGAGGTAGATTAGAAAGGGAAGAGGACAGCGAGTGTGAGAAAGACAGACTAAGAGACTGAGAGAACAACTGAGACAGAAATGCAGAGCCAGAAAATGGAGGGAAAGAGTGTGTGGGAGAGAGTGACAGAGAAAATGGAGTAAAGATGGTAGGGAGGGAGGCAAAGAAATGAGAGAAAAAGAATGAAAAAGAAATGTGTGTAAACAAAGTGGGTCTCTGCATGTTGGTTCATATCTATTGTAATGTTACTGTTGGTTAGAAACAAATGAGGCATATTAACATTGTTGTGTCCATGAATCTACATCAGGTCATGTGATTCTACCTGTTCTCAGCAGAGAGCTCCTCCCATAGTCCAAATACTTCTTCAGCCATTCGGGGCAAATCTGGGTGAGGTAATTCTTGAGCTGTGCGATCCTAGCTTTGTCATTATTCCACTTGTGTTTGGTGATGACAGCCTGTGGTTTTGGAGCGATCCATGTGTCTGTCTTCAGGTCCAATATTATGAAGTCTTCTCCGTCATAACCTTGCTGATTGAAACCATTAACCTCTCCAGTCTCATCATCCCACTCACAGCCGTACATCACCTGGGCAATGTGGACACCTGAGAGAGAGAGAGAGACAGAGACAGTAAAGGGCAGTAAACCAGAGTGAGATCACAGCCAAGTCATCTATCATCAGTTGATATCACATATGTGTCATCCTCAAGCTTGGGTCCTCTACCAGAGGCCTGGGAGTTTGAAGGTTCTGTGCAGTATCTTAGCTTCAGATGAGACTTCAAATTCAGATGTTGGACCTGGAATCTGCTGGAGCCACTGTTGCTTATACTCTCCACATCTAGCTCCTCTTTCAGCCCTTGGTATTTTTTGAGCTTCTCCTGTTCCTTCTTGTTGATGTTGCTGTCGCTTCGGATTGCTACATCTATCACCACTGCCTTCTTCTGCTGTTTGTCAGTCAACATGATATATACATATATACAGTGGTGTGCAAAAGTGTTTGCCCCCTTCCTGTTTTCTTTTTTTTTTTTGCATGTTTGTCACACTTAAATGTTTCAGATCATCAAACAAATATAGTCAAAGATAACACAAGTAAACACAAAATGCAGTTTTTAAATGAAGGTTGTTATTATTAAGGGAAAACAAAATCCAAACCTACATGGCCCTGTGTGAAACAGTGATTGCACCCCCCTGTTAAAACATAACTTAACTGTGGTTTATCACACCTGAGTTAAATTTTTCTAGCCACACCCAGGCCTGATTACTGCCACACCTATTCTGAATCAAGAAATCACTTAAATAGGACCTGCCTGACAAAGTGAAGTAGTCCAAAAGATCTTCAAAAGCTAACCACAAATCTCCACATGGCGAAAACATGGAACAGTGGTGAACCTTCCCAGGAGTGTCCGGCTGACCAAAATTACCCCAAGAGCGCAGCGACGACTCATGCAAGAGGTCACAAAAGACCCCACAACAACATCCAAAGAACTGCAGGCCTCACTTGCCTCAGTTAAGGTCAGTGTTCATGACTCCACCATAAGAAAGAGACTGGGCAAAAATGGCCTGCATGGCAAAGTTCCAAGACGAAAACCACTGCTGAGCAAAAAGAACATTAAGGCTCGTCTAATTTTTGCCAGAAAACATCTTGATGATCCCCAAGACTTTTGGGAAAATACTCTGTGGACTGACGAGACAAAAGTTGAACTTTTTGGAAGGTGTGTGTCCCATTACATCTGGCGTAAAAGTAACACCGCATTTCAGAAAAAGAACATCATACCAACAGTAAAATATGGTGGTGGTAGTGTAATGGTCTGGGGCTGTTTTGCTGCTTCAGGACCTGGAAGACTTGCTGTGATAAATGGAACCATGAATTCTGCTGCCTACCAAAGACTCCTGAAGGAGAATGTCCGGCCATTTGTTCGTGACCTCAAGCTGAAGCGAACTTGGGTTCTGCAGCAGGACAATGATCCAAAACACACCAGCAAGTCCACCTTTGAATGGCTGAAGAAGAACAAAATGAAGACTTTGGAGTGGCCTAGTCAAAGTCCTGACCTGAATCCTATTGAGATGCTGTGGCATGACTTTAAAAAGGCAGTTCATGCTCGAAAACCCTCCAATGTGGCTGAATTACAACAATTCTGCAAAGATGAGTGGGCCAAAATTCCTCCACAGCGCTGTAAAAGACTCATTGCAAGTTATTGCAAACGCTTGATTGCAGTTGTTGCTGCTAAGGGTGGCCCAACCAGTTATTAGGTTTAGGGGGCAATCACTTTTTCACACAGGGCCATGTAGGTTTGGATTTTGTTTTCCCTTAATAATAACAACCTTCATTTAAAAACTGCATTTTGTGTTTACTTGTGTTATCTTTGACTAATATTTAATTTTGTTTGATGATCTGAAACATTTAAGTGTGACAAACATGCAAAAAAGTAAGAAATCAGGAAGAGGGCAAACACTTTTTCACACCACTGTGTATAAGAATATATATATATATATATATATATATATATATATATATATATATATATATATATATATATATATATAATGGGATGGACACACTGTGTATCAGTACAGTAGAGTCGTGCTGTTAAACTCGTGTCCTGTTTACAGTCCTGCTCCGTTGTTTAAGAGTTTCCCCTCGGGGATCAATAAAGTATTTCTGATTCTGATTTAGGAAACCAGGCAGTACTGTTCCTCTCTCGGCTGTGTGTTGTGAAGCTGTTGTGATGAACAGGTTCCTACAGGAGAGTTATTATGGACCAACTCACTGTGGGCAGTTCAGTCGAGTTATTCTGATTTAATCTAGTGGAGATAAGGTGTTAATATCCTCTGTTAGTTATTATGGGATGGAATACAGGATGAAAATATAAACAACATTTCATCAGTAGAAAGTGAAACATAAACAAACCCCCAGTTTGGTTGAAGCGCTGCTTTGCAGTTTCAATGTTGGTTTTGAAGATCTGCTGGGCACCTATCAGTGCCTGAGTCTCCCTCTCCCAGTACTGAGGATCATCCGCTGTGGCTCTGATCATCCAGTCCTGTTTGGGTTCTGCTTTCATGGTGTTACTGTCATAGTGACTTATCTGAACTTCATCAACCAACCCAACAGCCACATGCTCTGGGAAGTTTGGGACTCCAGAAGACGCAGTGTAGAAATACTTCAGAGAGTGAGTCACTGTAAGAAAAAGTTCATGTCATGATTTCAGTTTATAAATCACAATTTCATAAACCACTGAACGATGTTATTTTCCTGCACACAGGATCAAAAATAACTTCAGTACATTCAAAACTCCTAATAATCTCTGTTGTGCAGTGAATAAATACAAAAATAAATGTATGGATAAAAACTTTTGCTCCAGAAGCTTTTTACTTTAATATTTCTGATGATTCTGTCTTCTTCTTCTGACATAAAATATTAAACAAGTCAGAAATGTTAAGAGATTATTTTTTTATTAACTTTAATAAACTTTGTTAAATTCCAACATTCCCTCCACCATGAACTGATGTTTATTCACTTTAAGTCCTGATTCTAAAGGTTTATCTAGATTTTTAAGTATCAACAGAGTTGACTTTCTGCAGGTGTTTGTGAGTTTTGCCAATTAAATTATTGTTCATGTCCTCTGCTGTCTGAATGCATGTAGATCATATTTCTGTGTTAAACTGCACTTTAAAAATTCTCCACTGGTCACATCAAAAACGTTTTGCAAATCTGTCCAAGAATAAATCAATAACCTGTTAATAGATCAAATCCCTAAACAGTATTGCAGCCAATACTAGATTTTTGAGGCCGATACTGACATCAATATTTGGGAGTTTAAAAATTCAACATATCAGCCGATAGTATTTTTTTATATAAACACATGATACAGATTCCTTAGATTAGTTTTTTGTGACAAAGATACACACTGAGCAGAACATTTCACAGTTAGAAAATTAACCTGTCAGCGCTCTCTGGTGGACAAACTATGTAAATGACTTCAAACCTTGTTTGGCATTTCTGTACTTCAGTTTCCTGTTACTTATCGGCCGACATATACACTGACACAATATATCTGCAATAAGCTAATATCGGCAGATATATTGGTGGCCGATTTTATCATCTAGCTCTACTAAACAGCATCGTACTGTAAATACAGTCAATGTAATACCTACCCGTGTGATGTAATTGGACACTAAATTAACAATAACACACTTTTATATAAAATGGTCATGAACAACTTAAAGACTGGAGTTGGTGAGTGCACTATAAATAGCTTTGGACGAGAAATGCTTTAACGCCTTGTTTTCATGTTTTTTCCTATTTTCTCTATTTATCTGAGTGTGTGTTGGACTGTATGTATGCTGCCATTTTGGCATTAAGACCGATCAGAACGTATCGATCTAATGCTCCTGATAACATAAATTAAAATAATGACCCAAATAATGGAAAAGAAAAGACAAATACGCTTTTTTCAGCCATTTTCAGAAATGGACTAGGCTTCTCTTCTAACAGTAACTATTAGGGATTAATGAGATGAACAGACAGGATTCACTATCATGAACTTTAAGATAATGGGTTGGCTATTTTTTTAAGCATTTCTATAATCTGCATGGAAGTCCTGGAACTAAACACCTTGAACTATCTAAAGAACCTCAAATTCATATATACAGTATATAAAGACATGAAGCATTTTTTCTTTTACAATTTAACTCACCTGCCGCTGCTCCATGCAGACCTATTCCCAGGAGAGCCAAGAGAACCAAGGTCTTCATTGTGACCTGTTGCATCAAAAGGTCTGATAGATTAATGACTTATGGGTCAATGATGTATATAATGATGTATAGGCCAATTTTAAAATACAAAAAATAAGAATATCTATTGCAATTGTTCAAACATTAAGAATGTTGTGTACACATAAATTCTTATTAAAATCTTAAATTAAGTGTTTTTTCATATAGATGAATTGGCCGTGGCCTTAAAAAATGTCAAGTGGTGCAACTGTTAAAAAAAAGTTCTCAGTGATATAAAGTGTTAAGAAAGAAAGTATTTGCATTTCTTTTGAGTTTTTGTAAATAATGATCACAGTCACCTTCTTAAATGTAGTTAACAGACTTATATTTCCTGTAAATCGCATAAAACTGATAAAAATGTTTAAAAATACCATTCACTTTAGCATACTGTATTAAATATCAAATTAAATAACACAATTACAATTACTGAAATTTAAATGGGCTCTTTACTCGTTACTTTTGTCTTTCTTTTCTCTGATTCACCGGCTTTCCCAATACCGGCGCTCCCTCTCCTCATTCACTCTATAGGTTGCTTGATCACCTCTGTCTCTCTCTCTCTCTCTAAAACAAATGAACACAAACCAAAGGAAGCTTCTTGGTATGCTGTTTTTCAGCATAGACTGTAAGCCAGACAGAAGTCAAAGCTGGGTAGCTTACACTAACTAAACCAAGCCAGGACAGAACTGGGAGAGTATCGGTCCATGAACTCCGCCTAGATAGCACCTGGTTTCACTGATATTTCAGGGTGACTGTGAGCAACTTGGCCGGTCTGATGGCTGGATTGGCCACCGCATTGAGTTTGAATTTGAATTTAATTTTAGTTTAAAACATTCAAGAAATGAACTAACCTTATCAACAGAATGTGAAGAAGTAACAGTTCTGACGTTTTGTCAAAAACGTCTATGTATTGCGTTGCAGATATCTACTGAAATTAGCATGTTAACCTGCTAGCCCCGGCACGTCCTGTGTTATAATACCACTTGTGCCCTCAGTCCAACATGAGAGGACGAATAAGTAGAGCTCCCTCGAGGGCTTGTCAATCACAGCCAGGTACAGGCAGATACGGTTCAGAAAGTTATAGAGCATCTTTGCTGAAGCTCTTGGCAAGTGACCTTCATCACCCTCCCAACCACTCACTCCTGGCAAGAAACCACATTCCGCTCCCAGCAAGAAACCGGTCCCTGCTCCGGTTGGGCTGCAACAGTTTCCTGAACTTTCTTATGCTGCAGCACACTCCTACCTCTGCTGGATCGCATACATCTGAATCTCCTGAGCTGCAGCAGTCACCTGAATCTGTTGAGATGCAGTCACCTCAAGAGTTTGAGCTGCTGCAACCTCCTGTTTCTGCTGAGCCACAACAGTCTCCTGTTTCCCTTGACCCACCATTTCTCAGTTGTGCACTCCCGTCACCGGCCCCTAGTCCTGCTGTCCTGTCACCGGTCTCCTGCTCAGATCTCCAGCCACGCCGCAGGCATTCCGAGGATCGCCTCCGGAGGGTTTCCACCTTCGTTGCCGGCTGCAGACGGCCTCTGCCTTTGCCTCCAGTCCAACTTTCTGTGTTGCTCCACACATCTGGTCAGCCTCTGGACCTGCTCTAGCCTTCGGCCCTGCTCTGCCTTTTTATCCAGTCCTCAGGCCGTTCCAGCACCGCTTTTTGCCCCACCGGAGGTCTTCTGCTCTGCACCTGTCCCGGCCTCGGGCCGTCTGCCTGAAGAGCCCTGCACTATCTTTGTCCAGGTCCCCTGGCCCTGAATCCCTCCTCCGGACCCTCCTTCGCCCACCCTGATTTTGGATTTTGCCTGCTCCCTCTTGGACTCATTTGCCTGTTCGGACTGCTTTCCTTATTTTTTTTTGTTGTTTTTTTTTATCTCTGTCTGCCTGACTATCCATGTAAGCCTGGTGTCTGTTAAATCATTGATCTGCACCTGCCCTGCCTACGTGTCTGCAATTTTGGCTCCTACTCCTGCTTTCCTGCTCGAGACACCACAACAACACGTTGCCTATGATGAGTGGTTTTTACTTTACTTGGTAGTGGCATCTGGTAAAATACGTTAAGTTATAAATAAATATTAAATTACTGAAATTCCAATTATCAACGTGAAATTACATGCTCTAAATTTTTTTTTTTGTTGCATTTTTCTCACGATATTGCTTCAGATTAAACATTCACCATTGTTTCTGAAATATTATAAAAACTCCTCAAATTGCATAAAACATATTCCAAATAATACCAAAATAAAGTACTTTATGTAAATCATCAATTAAATATATATAAGCACAAAAACTGCCAATCTAGAACACATATCTATCATGTAAAACACCCTGCAATGGTTGCACCACATATTTTCAAATTCAGTCAGAGTTTACAGGCACAGAATTGGCCACCTAAACAAAACAAGCTAACTTCCTGAAAAAGGTTACTATGAAATTTATAATCACAATATATATATTTGTAGAAATATTCGTTGAGGTCATACCCCATGATATCCAACTACATACCAGCCGTTAAAAAGGTTGTTTTTTTTAAATTGATTAATTAATTACTTTTTGTGAAATTTGAGAGAGAGTTACTAACCTGCTAGCTGCTTCCATGGGTCCGTGGCAAACTGGTATATGATGCAAATTTGTTTGTATATTATGATGGAAATATAAATGCAAATGCTTTGCAAAAATACATTTGAATAGATTTTGAAATTTCAAAGAAGTTTTCAAAACAGCAATAATGGCCAGACTATTGCACCACATGATATTTTGACACTTTAAATAACAGAAAAATTACAAATAACTAAGTACATATATGGGCGAGGTGCTACATATATATGGTATCTTTTTATGCATTTAAACCTTTTTTTACTAAAAAATTCAATCGGACAGAAAATGTAGGCGTCACATTGACCCTTATTTGTTTCTTTATCCAGAGGAAGAGATACTGTGCTTCGAGTACGAGCATCAAGGGTGAAATGAGGGCAAGAGAAGATGGGCGCTTAAATCAACCTCCATCTGAGCCAATGGGAATTTAGTCTGAGCGTCAACGTCACTTATAACTCGGTAAAACTGACCCACTGAGGTTGTTAATGAAAGTGAAAGTAAACTGAGCTCATTTCAGCCTGTGGGAGAGGATGGGGAGACATGCGGGCCTTTATGTCGCTGTCTCATCTTTGTTCGTATGAAAGGAGTATTAAACCTGCTGCTGCTCAGATCTTGTGTAATGTTTTGTAGGCTGATGTGATGTAATGTGCAGACGTGTGTTCATGTTCTGGGAGGTCAGAGGTCACTGTCAGCTACAGCTCAGATGCTCTGGAGTCTGTGGGGATGCAGTAGTGTCTTATTGTTCTTTTGTTGTGTGTGGCTGCCCTGGGACTGAAAACAGTCCTGATCAACAACAAACAACAAATCCAAGTGTGCTTTCATTGATGTTATAGTGAGTAAATGTGGGGAGGTGCTCCCCCCAGTGGTTCAAATCTGCTATAATAAAACACAAGATAGTTTCTATGAAACAACATTTCACCTTCAAGTTTGACTTTGAAACGAAAACAAGAACCAAAGAAATAAAACGGGAGCAGAAAGAGAGTCAGAGAGCTTCTTAAACACAAACATCAGATCAGCTGGGCTCTGTCCTCCAGGCTAAATGCTCCGGAGCTGATTTGGAGCTGTGGACGCTGCAAACTGCTTGAACAAGAGAAATGTAACACCTGTGTTGATGCTTGAACACCTGATGCTGCTTTTCATTTTGCTCTGTTTCAATCCTCACTTTATTAAAGGTTATAGAATTGATGTTAAATAAAAACTCTTTTGTTCTCGCTTCTTCAGCTGAGACAGTTTTATTCATAGCTAGGAGAGTGCACTCAGTAGAGCGCAGATCTCCGCCAGGTGTGTCTGGGGGCATGTGGGTGGGGAACAGGGAGTGCAGGGAAGGCTGAGTGTCCAACGTGTATCCATGAGAGTAGTGGAATGAAGGGGAGAAAGTTTTTTTTGCATAATATAGTGTAAGTTTTCTCATATAGATGTATGCAACATTTTTAATAAAGTGCTTTTTATAGTAGTATAGTCTGTTTTCTTTAAGATGCATAGAATTGAGTAATGGTATTGTAACTGAGTGTCCTGGGTTCGCCCAACTGTATAAACTTAATAAGGAAACAATAATCGGAACGATAAGTCTAAACTATATGTAGAGCTCTTCTTAACATAAGAAGAGCTCTACATATTATTGAACACATTAACAGTAGAAAGTTAAAGGCAGTTATTCTCAGCCTTGATGCTGAAAAAGCCTTTGATTCAGTTCAGTAGGATTTCCTCTACCTGGTAATGAAAAGGTTTGGATTCTGTAGTGATTTTATAAAATGTATTCAGGCTCTCTACTCCTGCCCTACAGCCCGAATAAAGATAAATGGAAGCCTTTGTGACCCTGTACAGCTGCAACGTGGATGTCGACAAGGATGTCCTGGAAGTCCAAATTTATTTAACTTATTTATTGAGCCCCTAGCCCAAGCAATACGCCAGGAAAGTGGATTAAAGGGTATTCAAATAGGCGGGGAGGAATATAAAGTATGCTTATATGCTGACGATGTTTTGATAACAATAACAGAGCCTGACACTGGTGTACCAGTTCTGATGAAAATGTTGGAACTGTATGGGTCATATTCCGGCTATGTCCTCAACATTCATAAAACACAAATTTTATGACATTTAACTTTCATCCTAGTCAGGAACTGATGTCTAAATTTAATTTTAATTGGTATGCTGACCACATCAAGTACTTAGGGGTTTCTTTACCCAAAGAACTATTGCAATTGTTTGAGAGAAATTACAACTCCATTAACCAAGAAATATATAACAACCTTGATAGTTGGAGCCTGCTCCCCCTTGACTTTGGGAACAGAATACAGGCGATCAAGATGAACATTCTTCCTAAATTATTGTACCTTTTTTTATTACTGCCTGTGCCTGTGCCTGACAAACAGTTCAGGGAGTGGAATAAGCAAATCTCAAGGTTTATTTGGCTCAATAAAAGACCTAGAGTTAGGTTCTCCACCTTGCAGTTGCCGAGGGAAAAGGGGGGACAGGCTCTGCCTTCTTTGCGGGACTATTACATATCAGCTCAGTTGAGGCCACTGGTTTGTTGATGTGACCCATCTTATGATGCAAAATGGAAAACAATTGAAATGTCCTTATCCAATGTGCCAATTCAGTGCAAGGTCTGCCACATTGCCTTTGAGAGCAAACATTTTCTGACAACCAGCCAGTGGGTTAATCTGTCACTTAAAATCTGGAAGTTGGAGGTGAGACAACTACAACTTCAGGAGGAGGTTAAACTACTCAGATGGCCTGCATACGAACTCTGATTTTCCACCTGCCTTCCAGGATGCTAGATTTAGACAGTGGGCGTCGTACGGTGTTACAGTTGTGTGCTCTGTATATGAAAACTCTAATTTAATGCCATTTGAAGTTTTGTGTAAGAAGTATGATCTGGAAAAACAAGATTTCTTCAGATACTTGCAGCTTCGCGACTATATTACTAAAAAAATTTGATGTAATGTTAATGACTCTTCAGCACTAATATTTTCAGTAATGCCTATAATTCATCAAGTCTTAAAAGTTTAATAAGCAAGCTATACCGCAGTTTGATCACACTTAAGACAGCAACTTACATAAAGCAAAAATGGGAGAGTGAATTGAATGTTGTGATTTCAGAAGACATGTGGACTGAGGCCTGCGCAGTGCCGTTCTCAACGACCAATTCCAACACATGGAGAGACTTCTGTTGGAAAAACTTAGTCCGCTTCTTCATTACACCGAAACAAAAGTCCAAGTTCAGCTCGGCCCCCGCTCACTGTTGGAGAGAATGTGGGGAGGTATCAGCAGACCATGGACACATTTTCTGGTACTGCCCAATCATTCAGCCTTTCTGGACAGAGGTGACGAAAATAATTTCAAAAACATGTCTACCTCTTAAAAATCTTGTTGGCTTCGGCCAAGAAGTCCATAACAAAACATTGGTTACAGAAACAGCCCCCCACCACAAACCTCTTCATCTCTGTGGTAGAAAGTATTAAAACCATGGAGTGTATGACTTATACCCTGCGACTTCAGGAAGAACTAGGAAGAAGACGTTGGAAAAAATGGCGGAATTTTTCAGATTGTGAAAGTACTTGATTCAGACGAAACAAATGTGAAATGTACACTCGCTTTATACTTTATATTTTTGTCACGGTAGCCACCCCTGACCTCATGTGTTTCTTTGTGTTATAAAACTGTTATAAATGTTGTACATAAAAAGTAAAAAAAAAAAAAAAGATAAAACCAAACTTTTATATGGATGTCAGTTTTTGAGCCACAGCAAAAGCCAAAATGTGGCCTGCAACAGACTAGGTAAGCCCATAGACCGTATAAAAAAATTTAAAAAATAAATAAATGAACAAATTAATTAAATGGAAAATTAAATGGTAAAGTAAATAAATAGGGGAATGAATACAAATGTAAATAATACACAAGCAAATTACAACAGAAATATCAATTTTTGTCACATTTTTAAAAATTATTTAATGCCTACATTCATTTTAATATTATTTTTGGTTCATTTAATGGCATATTCATTTATTTATTGAGTCATTTTTTTATTTTTTATTTTGGCAGTTTCAGTCCTCCATAGTGGTCATCATTATGTCCTTTGATTATCATTTTACAAACCAAACAAATAAAATCATCAGCATCATTTTCATGTCAAGTAAAAACATAAATTCCTACTTAAGTTGTCTGTAGAGTTCCACATGTTTTCTCAACTAATTTTGTCCTTCCTGTTCCTTTTAATTTATCTTAACATCTGCACAATTGGAGCCACTTCATTAAGTCTCTCTGTGAAGAGTTAAAAATCAGGATATATTCATATTACTGTGCAGTCGCAGATGAGTGGGCATACATCAGGATTTAAGGGCAACACATATTATATTGGATACTTTACTGACCTGTAAACCTTTAGGTACAACATAATGTGGCATTCAATCATGTCACAAAAACTTAACACAGAAAAAGGGCCATGTTCCTTAATTCATGTATTTATTCAAAATAATTTTATGCAGTGATTGAAAAAATCTATATATACATATCTATATTTACTTATTACAGACATTATTTTTGTCATTTACACAGTCATTATGAACATTTATGTATCGTCATGGGTATACATACTTATAGGGATGGCATGTAGTTTTAATGTGGCAAAGATCCACTGTGGATTGAAACATGTCATTTGACGTTCAGTAAAGATGTGAATATAGTTCATGGAGTTGAGGCTCTACATCA
The DNA here is from genome assembly GCF_020085105.1 of Siniperca chuatsi. Classification (NCBI taxonomy): domain Eukaryota; kingdom Metazoa; phylum Chordata; class Actinopteri; order Centrarchiformes; family Sinipercidae; genus Siniperca; species Siniperca chuatsi. Next base: position 5,282,294 of record NC_058058.1, read on the forward strand.
ACCTTGTTTGAGCTGCCTGGCCAATATGTGGATCAGATATTTCCCAGCCTGTGTGTCTGGAGTGAAACTCATTTTGCCAGTAGACTCTAAGTCTAATTATCTACTGTTCCAACTTGGATTGTTGTAAAATGTTGTCAGTGTCTGAGACTGAGAGACAGCCCGACAGCAGCACAGTTACTCTCCTGTTGTTGGAGATTTCACCTTGTTTTGGTCTCCACCAACTCCTGAGGAAAACATCTGTCGCTTTAGCTGCTAAATGCTCCACTGTGTTCACCAGCTAGCTGCTAACGTTGTCTGTCAGCTGTTCAGAGCTGCTTCTGCTGAAACAGCTGGCTGTTGTGTCTGGAAATGTGGGTTGATGAGTGCATTGAGAGTGAACCACAATGAGCTGAAAGTTGTTAAAACTTTCTGTAGAGCTGAAGGAAATTATCTGAGTTCGTCATTTGATCAATTTTTCATACAAAAATATTAATTAATGCTGCTTCAAAGCCTCATTGCACCATATAAATGTAAATTATATTCAATTAATTTTGGTGGTGTGTGACTCTTTTGTTTATGTTTGGATTACAGATTGTGTCTAAAACATGTTCACTTCTCGTGCAAAGCAGAAGGATTCTCTTAGAAGTTCAATGTTGCCGACTCCTCATGGACTGGAGTTCATCCTCCATCTTCAAACTGTTGCTCTGTTTGGACAAATAAATAAGCAATCAAAAATAAACAGTACAAAAAGTAATGATGTATCAATAATGTGTAAAAAATGGAAAGGTGTGAAACCGCCATGATGAAAAAGGAAACGCTCGTAATTTCTACAAATTGTGCAAAAACAGACAGACAAAGCCATTAGTTACCTTTGATCAGTGGTCTGGCGCTGGTTAGACTTTCTGTAGAAGAATCAGAAGAACTACTTGAAGAAGTCTCTGACCCTGAAGAGAGAAAAATACAAACTAATTTGAACCACAATCAAGTAAAGGACAAAAATGGATATGATAGATTTATGTACAGACAGACATGACTTCCTCTACATAAATTAAACTAGACTTTAATGTTACTACTCATGTAATTGAAGACAGTACTTCTTCCCCACTAAATATCAGGTAGAAAGATAACAACATTGTCATAATCTCCAGTGTTTTGGTCAGTGTCATGAGGACTAATACAGCTGGTGTGGTTCCAAAATGTTGCTTGGTATATAGACTGGAGTGCTCTGACTTTACACAGCAGTCTCCACATCCATTCAATTCTTTGTGATAATGCCTTTTTCTACCCAGACTGTAAACCCTTTGCAGACAAGGACTGAACCCCGAGTCTGTGTGGTGGAGTGAAAGAGTTCTGCAAAAGCCCCTTAGAACAGAGTTGGGCTGTGAGGCATTTTCTTTGTATGAAAACATAGTTTAACTTAGAATGTGTGGTTGGCATGGTTGCTTTAAATTTTGATCAATTAGAAATTATAGCTCATTCAACTTTTGCACTCAGTGTAACCCACTCTGGACATGAGCATCTACTCAAAGTATAACATTTGAAATATAATAAAATCAAGTTCTGCTTACCATGTGGAGGAGATTTAGCTGAAATAAATAGAAAAGAAATATGATTTCAGATGCCACAGTTGCAAACGCCAGAGTATCTTCTCTCCGCTAAATCTGACGCCCTCTCCTTCTCACTTACAAAATACCTTCTACCGTTCTGTTTAGGTCTTAATTTATTTTCATATTACTTCTCCTAAAGTCATTAAGCTAGGGTCATATTATCATGACACAGTGGCTCTGAGTCTTACACTGCTTACTGGCAGCTGCTTCAGACTGTGGTGTGCACTGAACCGACGATTGATTCAATTTTGCAAACTGGATACGAGTATCGACTCTTTCATCTCTGAACCTCGCATCCCATACTGCTGGTTGCTTCACATTTTGGTGAATTAGGAATTCAACCAACTTTAACACTCAGTAAAGCCACTTTAGAAACTCAAATCACAATCTAAAATGTAAAAACACAAAAACAAGTTGTACTTATAGGGTTGAGCATATTTGGCTGAAAAAAACAGAAAGACAAATAGTTTCAGTTGTCAGGTATAAACGACACTGATCCCCTCCTCCTACTCAACCAAACTGGTTAAAAATCCCTTCTACCTTTTCGTTTGGATTTTATTTTAGTTATCAGTTCTCTCTTGTATTATGATGCTACTGTCATATTATCATGACACTGTCTGAGCTTTACACTTCTTACTGGTGGCTGCTTCAGACTGTCGTGTGCAAGGACCTGACGCTTGTTTCACTTTGCAATCTGGATAAGCATTAACTCAAAGACTAAAATCAAAGAAGAACTAGAAAAGTCACATTTGGAAATGCTCGGTTCTCTCACCATTCTTCTTTTTATAAATGATGAATCCAATCACAGCGATGAGGACGAGACCAACAACAACCACTGCAGCAATGATGATGAGGTTCATGTCACTGGGCTTCCCTGCTGAGCATAAAAAAACAAACAAAATAATCACAACCTGTACAGTACAGAGTAAATGATTGGCTATTACTTTAAAAGAGTGTCTCTGTACTAAACACTTGTATTCTTAACTGCAGAAATAATCATTTGAAATGAATTATACCCCAATTAAAATTAAAATAAAGAAACTTTGGCAAAATCAACATTTGTCTAAATTAACAAAACTAAAGTCCTCTTGAGTTTGGCAAAGTACAAACCATGAAATAAATGTTTTCTATGTTGCATTACTGACCTTGTATCATTCAGAAGTCAAAGAGTCTAAAAGCAGCACAAAGAAACAAGTCTTTGGATCTCGTGCAAGAACATTTTCGTATTCTTATCCTAAATCTCTCTTTTTCTGTGAGGTTTGCTCGTACAAGTGTTCCAAGTTGGATTCACCCAACTCTCTTAACTGGACAAACTTGTCGTTTTTTTTTCAGCCTGATGAACGCCACCTGTTCATGAGGAGGTGCGCGTTCATGAGATTTCATCACTAGCATAATCTACGCCTCTAAAATCGCTACATGAGGCTGCCTGTTCCCCTCCACTCGTGGGAAAGTTTCATTTACAAAATGTTACCAAAGAGTAAAAAGAAGAATTTCACGCTGCTGCTGTTGGAAATCAGCAAACAGGTCCAGCAGTGTCAGCGTAGTGGTATTAGAGGACCCGAAGCAGTTAGAAAATATTAACAGTACAGCTGTTAACGACGTGTGATCAGAGCAGCACTGTACTGTGACAGAAAAAAAGAGGGAATGATTGGGATGCTACATAACGCCTTTCTAAAGCAAAGTGGTCCATATGAGTCCATGTGACAGTCACAGAGATATTTTAGACGGCAGAATATTATTTCCCACAATAGGTGATGTTACACTGTTGGATGCTACAGAGGATGATACTGGACATAAAGACCCTGAGGAAGCTGTTGGACTGAGATCATTTTACTAACAACAACTGAACTGTGTAAAAAATAAAACCTCCGTAAATTTTTAAGCCATGATGATGATGATATGGGAGATAGAATATAAATTTTGCATTAAGTTTGTTTTAGTGAATTTCTGTCACCTTGAAAATCCAAATTCATTCAGATTAAGGCATTATGATTTCAGGTCAAGTTAGTGTTTTTTCTCCTGTGCAGAGCGGCAGACTGTGTGTATATGACTTGTACGACAGGACTGGACCACTCGTGACTTTCATTTGTACCTAAGAGAAAATTCTAAATGTGAGAAAAGTGGTTCTTGCATGAGGCCCACTGTGTGGTGAAAAACAGAACAATTACTTTAAACAAGAAAATTTATCAGCTTAAACCACAAAAGCACAAGTTGGACTCAGCACAAAAAAAAAGTCAACCGCAGAACAAATTACATTTGTGTTTCCCACCTTCATCATTTCTGATACCAGTCTTACCTTCGTTGGTCCTGATCACTGCTTTGTCCAGTCTGGTGACGATGTCGTCCTTCACACCAGAGAGATGAAACACACAGTCGTACCTCCTCCAGTCTTCAGGTGTGACTGATGAAAGTTTCAGGTCAACACTCATCTGGAAGGATCCATCGTGGTTGGGGAGGATCTCTCCGAGCTCCACCTCCTCATGAAGCTCCTCTCCATCTTTCCTCCAGAACATCACGGCTCTGTCAGGGTAGAAACCTGTAGCGTGGCAGCTGACTGGAGAGGAGGGAGTCTTCTGGAGGAGAGACACTGAGGGAAGCTCTGGAGAGTAAAGACAAAGACAGTTTATAGGTTCTTTATTATTATTTACTGTATATTAATATTATCATTCCTGTTTAATGTAATGTATTTTAAATGCCTTAGTAACACATCCACTAGATATAAACCTCATTGAAGTGTAAATGAGAAAAGAAGGGAGGGACAGAGGGGAAAAGACAGATGAAGAGGGGTGAGGAGGGGGGGCAGTGAGTGTGAGAAGAGACAGAGAGAAACTGAGACAGACAGAAACATGGCCGAGAGAAAATGGAGGGAACGAGTGGTGATAAGTGTGTGGGAGAGAGTGAGAGGAAATGGGGTAAAGGGAGAGGGAGGCAGAGAGATGAAGAGAGGTGAGACGACATGAGAGGAAGAGAAATGTGTGTAAACAAAGTGGGTCTCTGTATGTTGGTTCATTTTTATTGTAATGTTACTGTTGGTTAGAAACAAATGAGGCATATTAACATTGTTGTGTCCATGAAGCTACATCAGGTCATGTGATTCTACCTGTTCTCAGCAGAGAGCTCCTCCCATAGTGCAAATACTTCTTCAGCCACTCAGGGCAAATCTGGGTGAGGTAGTTCTTTCTCTGTGCGATCAAAGCTTTCTTATGATCCAACTTGTGTTTGGTGATGACAGCCTGTTGTTTTGGTGTGATGTATGTCTCTGTCTTCAGGTCAAATGCTATGAAGTCTTCTCCATCATAACCATACTGAGTGAAACCATCAACCTTTCCAGTCTCATCATCCCACTCACAGCCGTACATCTCCTGGACAATGTGGACACCTGAGAGAGAGAGAGAGAGAGAGAGAGAGAGAGAGAGAGAGAGAGAGAGAGAGAGAGAGAGAGAGAGACAGCAGTAAACCAGAGTGAGGTCACAGTCCAGCCATCATCATCATCAGTAGATATCACATCTTCACCACAGAGACACACTGACACTAAAACAGAGGATCTACACCTCCTGCTGTTATTGGCTGGATGGCAGCCACTCACAGCCAATCATCATCTGGACAGCGTGGACGTCTTACAGAGAGGCAGAGAGGCTGCTGGGAAACAGAGTTCATCTCCTCTGTTTTACCACAGAGACACACTGACTCCACTGAGACCAACAGTTTATCTCCACTGTTGAAGGTGGTGTGGCTTCATGTGAGCTGCAGGAACAGACACACACACTGAGGTGGAGTCCCGACTAGCAGACGCAGATTAAACCTGATCCTGGACTGAACTTTTCACCCACTGAGACCCTGCAGCCAGTGGATCAGACCTACAGAGCAGCCTGTCCTGAGGCTGCTCTACAAGCTTCCACTGAAGGACAGCTTCAGTCCAGGAGTAGTCACTAGACTCCACCTGCTCAGCCGGGACAGTGTGTCCTGTTCAGCAGTGTGTTACTACAACTGGTCAGAATCAGGCAGAGACCAGCAGAACCACTATGGAGACTGGGAGGCAGTCTGTGTGTCCTGATTGGTCCATCCATCAGTCAATCATTCAGTACAACCAACAGCTGTCTCCACCTGCAGATGTTGGCTTGATGCTGCTGCTGGGACGGACCAACACACTGTGGTCAGCACAGTAGAGTTAATCTAATCTAATCTGCAGTTCTACTATATATTTACAGCTGAAACCAATCACTCTTTTCATTATCAATTCTTTTATGATTCATCGATTAACCATTTACTTATTTTAAAATGTCAGAAAATAGTGAAGAGCGTAAAGTTAATCTAATCTAATCTGTAGTTCTACTATATATGTATATTATGGGATGGACACACTGTGTATCAGTACAGTAGAGTTATTATGGACCAACTCGCTGTGGGCAGTTCAGTCGAGTTATTCTGATCTAATCTAGTGGAGATAAAGAGTTAATAATCTCTGCTGGTTATTATGGGATGGACAGAAACACTGTATCAGTGTAGTACAGCAGCGTCCAGTAGTCTCAGTCTCAGTAATGTTTCTGTTGAGTCTGACTGTGTTTCAGCCAAGAAAAGCCTCCATCAAACTGTTTAATCTACGAGAATAAAACACACAGACAGATGAAGAATGGTGTGTGTGTGTGTGTGTGTGTGTGTGTGGTAACATCTGTTTACTAAAATACAGGATGAAAATATAAACAACATTTCATCAGTAGAAAGTGAAACATGAACAAACCTCCAGTTTGGTTAAAGCGCTGCTTTGCAGTTTCAATGTTGGTTTTGTAGGTCTGCTGGTCACCTATCAGTGCCTGAGTCTGCCACTCCCAGTACTGAGGCTCATCTTCTGTGAATCTGATCATCCAGTCCTGTTTGGGTTCTGCTTTCATGGTGTTACTGTCATAATAATCTATCTGAACTTCATCAACCAACCCAACAGTCACAAACTCTGGGAAGTTTGGGACTCCAGAAGATGCAGTGTAGAAATACTTCAGAGAGTGAGTCGCTGTAAGAAAAAGTTCATGATTTCAGTTTTTAGATCACAGTTTTATAAATCACTGAACGATGTTATTTTCCTGCACACAGGATCAAAAACAGCTTCAGCACATTCAAAACATCCTAATAATCTCTGTTGTGCAGTCAGTAAATACAAAAATAAATGTATAGATAAAAACTTTTGCTCCAGAAACTCTTTACTTTAATATTTCTGATGATTTTGTCTTGAAAAACGTTTTTATTCTGAAATAAAATATCAAACGAGTCAAATATTTAGCTCATGCAGTCGTGTACCGGACTTTCACTGACAGGAAGCAGTTTGTAAAAACAGGCGTCAGGCCTTAACTTTTAGGGATTAATGAGATGAACAGACATGTTTTACTGATAATGGGTTTGTTACTTTTTAACATGGTCAATTTAATGGTATTGTTAATATTTCTATAATCTGCAAGGAACTAAACATCAAAGTCTAATCAATAAACATGAAATGTACATACAGGCCTAGGACTGCGAATCGGCCGATAAACACCCGAAGCATTTCTTTCTTTTACTATCAACCGACTAAAAGTTCTTAACTCACCTGCTGCTGCGCCATGCAGACCTATTCCCAGCAGAGCCAGGAGGACCAGGGTCTTCATTGTGTCCTATCCCATCGAAACTTTGATAGATTAACGACTAATATGATTCTTTATCCAGAGAAACAGATAATGTAGGGATACTTCCAGTTCGAGCACCAAGGCTGAAATGAGGATATAAAATGGGGCGTTAACGTCAACCTCCATCTGAGCCAATGGGAATTTAGTCTGAGCTGAACGTCACTTATAACTCGGTAAAACTGACCCACTCAGGTTGTTAACGAAAGTGAAAGTAAACTGAGCTCATTTCAGCCTGTGGGAGAGGATGGGGAGACATGCGGGCCTTTATGTCGCTGTCTCATCTTTGTTCGTATGAAAGGAGTATTAAACCTGCTGCTGCTCAGATCTTGTGTAATGTTTTGTAGGCTGATGTGATGTAATGTGCAGACGTGTGTTCATGTTCTGGGAGGTCAGAGGTCACTGTCAGCTACAGCTCAGATGCTCTGGAGTCTGTGGGGATGCAGTAGTGTCTTATTGTTCTTTTGTTGTGTGTGGCTGCCCTGGGACTGAAAACAGTCCTGATCAACAACAAACAACAAATCCAAGTGTGCTTTCATTGATGTTACAGTGAGTAAATGTGGGGAGGTGCTCCCCCCAGTGGTTCAAATCTGCTATAATAAAACACAAGATAGTTTCCATGAAACAACATTTCACCTCAGTGTTTGACTTTGAAACGAAAACAAGATCCAAAGAAATAAAACGGGAGCAGAAAGAGAGTCAGAGAGCTTCTTAAACACAAACATCAGATCAGCTGGGCTCTGTCCTCCAGGCTAAATGCTCCGGAGCTGATTTGGAGCTGTGGACGCTGTAAACTGCTTGAACAAGAGAAATGTAACACCTGTGTTGATGCTTGAACACCTGATGCTGCTTTTCATTTTGCTGTTTCAATCCTCACTTTATTAAAGGTTATAGAATTTATGTTTAATAAAAAGGTGTGTCTGGGGGCATGTGGGTGGGGAACAGGGAGTGCAGGGAAGGTTGAGTGTCCAACGTGTATCCATGAGAGTAGTGGAATGAAGGGGAGAAAGTTTTTTTTGCATAATATAGTGTAAGTTTTCTCATATAGATATATGCAACATTTTTAATAAAGTGCTTTTGTATAGTAGTATAGTCTCTGTTTTCTTTAAGATGCATAGAATTGAGTAATGGTATTGTAACCGAGTGTCCTGGGTTCGCCCAACTGTATAAACTTAATAAGGAAACAATAAACGGAACGATAAGTCTAAACTACTGAATTTAAACATTATTTATTTAGAACATTTTAACACACCACACAAAATCAAACCTCTCCCTCTCCCCTCCCAAACAAAGAAGAATTGAATCTCACTCAATTGTCCCTCCTGGTTACAGTCAAGATGGCGGCGAAGATAACAACAACAGGGATTTATTCATCTCGTGCCTAACTTTAGTGGATTATAATGTATTGGGTATGGCATTAATCTGCATATGCTCCGGTTCAAGATTAAACCAAACTTTTATATGGATGTCCGTTTTTAGAGCCACGGCAAAGGCCAAAATATGGCCTGCAACAGACTAGGTAAGCCCATAGGCCGTATAAAAAATGTAAAAAATTAATGAATAAATTAATGAATTACAGTTTTTCTCCATTGGTTTGGCTCATTTCTTGAAACAGAAATTACATTCTCAAAACTACGTGGACAAACCTCTAAACCACTTGGCAATTGTTCACAACAGAATTGAATTTCTCATTCATTTTGCAAATTGCAAATGTCTAAGTACATGTCTCAATGTCTCAGTACATCTTTGCAAATGATTAAGTACAGGTAGCCTACATTTAGCACAATGTCCAAGTGAATAGATCTTGTTGATCTAAACTGATTGTCGATTCTCAGTCTAATGATTGTTGAAGTCATCACATGCACAATAGTTTGTTCAATTGTCAAAATTACTCAAGAACATAATACCATGAATACCATATATGAATCCTTGGAACATTTGATAAATTATTACAGCAATTGACAGTCAGGTGAAACTAGAACTTGACTAATGAAGGAGGAGTTTCACACATCTCAGATGACCAATCAAACAGTATGTTTAGTTACCTGACAGGTGCGGTCCTGTGAATGCTGCCAAACATGTATGTAAAGAGCTTGACCATGCAGGACCAGTACAGTTTCTGAACATGGAGGCACCTGGCCAAGTAAATGAACAAGGGCAGCTACCTGCTCGAGGAAGAGGAAGAGGAAGAGGAAGGAGAAGAGGAGGAGGAGTAAGGGTGCGTGGTGGTGGAATAGGGGGAAGAGGCAGAGGAGGACGAAGACACCACAATTATAGACCATGTCAACCATGGCCTCACAATGGCGGAGGCAGGTCGTCAAGTGCAGCCTAATGTGCCTCGCTCTACAGTCTCCTCCATCATCCAAACCTTTCGCAGGGAAAACAGGTCTGTTGTCAGTCAATGATGGAATTATATGTTGTATAGGACAGGACACTGTGCATAGACCAAGAAATATATTTATTTACACATTTACCTATTCCTATTATGATACTAAAAATGACTAGAAAAACATTGGAGAAAATAAACTATGGAATAGTGACTTTGGGCCTTAGGCAGGGTACACCCTGGACAGTGGCCAACTCAGACACAGACAAGGACAGACAACCATTCACTCTCACATTCATTCAATACGGGCAATTTAGAGTTACCAATTAGCCTACACATGCATGTCTTTGGACGGTGGGAGGAAGCCGGAGAACCCGGAGAGAACCCACGGTAACACGGGGAGGACATGCAGACTCCACCCAGAGAGATTGTGTGTGATGTTGGTCTGGTCCGGGAATCGATCCCACGAACCCACGATCTCCTTATTGGGAGGCAGGAGCTTTAGCCGCTCTGCCACCGTGCACCCCAGATCTGTAACATGGTGATGGTAAATAATGCCATCACATTGAGAGAGTTCCGCGCTGCAATCCTACAAGACAATGCCATATTCCAAAATGTCAACTCTATAAGCATCTCCGCAATAGACCGGATATTGAAAAAGCATGAGATGACAATGAAGCAAATTTACAGGGTACCATTTGAGAGGAACTCTGATAGAATGAAAGAGCTGCGGTACCAGTATGTACAAGTAAGTCGGTTACTGGTTGTCCATCATTATAACCTTTTTACAATTAAGCAGTGGTTCCCAAACTTTTTCGGCTCCAGTACCCACTTTACCTGATTTGTGTATCTAGGTAATCCAGGTATGAAAGTACTTGACTTATCTGACTTCAACATTTTGCCTAAAAACGGCAGCTTACTGTATGATGCAATTATCATTATAATCCTTATTTTGAAGAATATAACATACAATAAGAAAAAGGTGCCTCCCATGTAAATCTATCTAATACTGTGGGTTTTACTGTAACATTTCAGTAAGTCTAGTCGTTGATGATTTTCCCCCTCCCCTTTCAGTCAAATACCCCCTGTAGTACCTCTGCATAGGGGTACAAGTACCCCAGGTTTGACCACTGGAGTAGTGGCCAGTAGTATATTGAACTTGTGGAAAACATAGAACATTCCTGTGTAATTGTCTGTAACTGTAGTGTATGACGCTTCTGTATGACTGATTTGATGTTTTCTTTTTTTACACCATTGTAGAGAATAATGACATTGGAAGGAAATGAGACCCCTCACATCCTCGTGTTTGTGGATGAAGCTGGCTTCATCCTGGCCAAGGGCCGAAGACGTGGCCGTAATATTATTGGCCACCGGGCCACGGTGGATGTACTAGGCCAGCGAGGGGGCAATATAACCATGTGTGCTCCCATAACTGAGAATGGTGTGGCCACTGACATCCCCAGTCTTGGCCCATACAATACACAGAAGCTCCTCATCTTCTTGGACCGCCTTCATTTTGATTTGGTCCCTGGAAATGAGAGAGGTCTCATAGGGCCTCAATTACCACAATATGTTATTGTATGGGACAATGTGAATTTCCACTGTGGCCCGCTCATCAGGGCCTGGTTCACGACTCATCCAAGGATGGTCATGGTTTTCCTACCACCTTACTCTCCTTTCTTCAATCCTATTGAGGAGTTTTTCTCCGCTTGGAGGTGGAGAGTGTATGAGCGTAGGGCTCAAGATCAGAGGTCCCTGCTCCATGCAATGGATGCAGCGTGTGACGATATTACAGGTGATAACTGTAGGGGATGGTTGAGACATGCACGTCGTTTCTTCCCACGTTGCATCGCAAGGGAGAATATACGCTGTGATGTGGACGAGAATCTGTGGCCAGACGGACAGCAGCGTGTGGATGGCCAGGAGGGTGAGGACGGTGGCCAGGAGAGGGAGGGTGAGGACAGCAACCAGTAAAGAACCTTTCTTTACAGCACTGTAGGCTGCATATAATTTTCATTGTTTTTTGTTTGTGTGTTTATATTACAGTATATTATGCTGTATACATTTTCTTTTTACTTTTTTCTTGTGTGAATAAAAATGGTTACAATTTCCTTGGCAGTATGGGTGCAATGTGTGATGTCAAACCTTGGAGGCTCCTCTTACCCTAAAATCATATTTCTTTTTTTCAGTTTTATTTACACCATTGTATTCTGTTAGCTAGACAAAAAACAGTACAGTAACCATTGTGCCGTAGTGACAAAACATCTAAACATTTTGACTTGCAGTGCTTACACAATGCCAAAGGGACGAAGCCTTTTGGGGGCACTGACTGTTTAAATGAGAAGGAAATTTAGTTTTGACACATGAGTAAAATGTTTTAGGAGAGGTATGAGCTTTTGCAGGTAAACCATGGTGTTGTGCCGAACCATCCACATTATTTTGACAAAAGCACCAAGACTGTTGAGAATGTCCGGTCTGTTTTGAGAAATGAGCCAAAGCAATTGAGAAGGATCTTTGCCATTTCTGTGGCACTGACTCTTTATATGGAAAAGGAATTTAGTTTTGAACCATGAGTGAACAGTTTTGGTAGAGATATGAGCTTTTCCAAGTGAACTATAGTGTTGTGCTGAACTGTAAGACTGTTTATCTTAGAGTTTTGAGGATGTAATTTCTGTTTCAAAAAATGAGCCAAACCAATGGAGAAAAACTGTAATAAATGAACAAATTAATTAATTAAATGGAAAATTAAATGGCAAAGTAAATAAATAGGGGAATGAATATAAAGGTAAATAATACACAAGCAAATTACAACAGTAATATCAATTTTTGTCACATTTTTAAAAATTATTTAATGCCTACATTCATTTTATTATTATTATTGGTTCATTTAATGGCATATTAATTTATTTATTGAGTCATTTTTTCAAATTTATTTTGGCAGTTCCAGTCCTCCATGGTGGTCATCATTATGTCCTTTGATTATCATTTTACAAACCAGACAGCTGGGGAACACGAGTGCTGACAGATGAAAAGGACTCAAACAAATAAAATCATCAGCAGCATTTTCATGTCAAGTAAAAACATAAATTCCTACTTAAGTTGTCTGTAGAGTTCCACACGTTTTCTCAACTAATTTTGTCCTTCCTGTTCTTTTTAATTTGATATCTTAATATCTGCACAATTGGAGCCACTTCATTAAGTCTCTCTGTGAAGAGTTCAAAATCAGGATATATTCATATTACTGTGCAGTCGCAGATGAGTGGGAATACATCAGGATTTAAGGGCAACACATATTATATTGGATACTTCACTGACCTGTAAACCTTTAGGTACAACATAATGTGGCATTCAATCATGTCACAAAAACTTAACACAGAAAAAAGGCCATGTTCCTTAATTCATGTATTTATTCAAAATCATTTTATGCAGTGATTGAAAAAACCTGAGCAGAAACACCCCACATGTTACCCACCTACTTTATATAAATGTGACATTTACATTAAACACTACAAAAGATTTGTCTCAAGAGTACATTTATATATGAATAAATGTGTGTTCCTCAAAAAGAAACTGTGAGAATAACTTGAATTAAGAAAAAACACCCAAGATTTTGTTGACAGCTTCACCAGTTTCAAAACATATAAGCAGAGTATTTGCACAACTGGAAAATAAATCATAAACTGACATATGTAAGTGTGTGTGGATGTGTGTGTATCTGTCTATATAAAAATGTGAATCTGAATGCATAGGAGCGAATATGTGTGAGTCTATATGTACATTTGCATTTGTATTATGAACTAACATCATCCAACCACCAATTCAAAATAATTCAAATACTGAACTGTAGCTACAGTAGATCAGTATCACATGAACACCCAAACCACAAAACTGATTATGTGATGGCAAGCACAGTGATGATTTTGTGTTCCTATACATGTTGCTTTAACTCTCACCAAAAGAAAAAGAAAGAAAACGTCATCTTGAATGTGTTTAACTATCATGTGGCAGATGAACACAAGAAATGTGAAAAAATTATTTATATAGACATATCTATATTTGCCTATTTGCAGACATTATTTTTGTCAACAGCAGGGTCATCCTTCCTAATATTTCAATTAATTGTTCATCATTTACACAGTCATTATGAACATTTATGTATCGTCATGGCTATACATACTTATAGGGATGGCGTGTAGTTTTAATGTGGCAAAGATCCACTGTGGATTGAAACATGTCATTTGACGTTCAATAAAGATGTGAATATAGTTCATGGTGTTGAGGCTCTACATCAACCTTGTTTGAGCTGCCTGGCCAATATGTGGATCACTCGCCCAGATATTTCCCAGCCTGTGTGTCTGGAGTGAAACTCATTTTGCCAGTAGACTCTAAGTCTAATTATCTACTGTTCCAACTTGGATTGTTGTAAAATGTTGTCAGTGTCTGAGACTGAGAGACAGCCCGACAGCAGCACAGTTACTCTCCTGTTGTTGGAGATTTCACCTTGTTTTGGTCTCCACCAACTCCTGAGGAAAACATCTGTCGCTTTAGCTGCTAAATGCTCCACTGTGTTCACCAGCTAGCTGCTAACGTTGTCTGTCAGCTGCTCAGAGCTGCTTCTGCTGAAACAGCTGGCTGTTGTGTCTGGAAATGTGGGTTGGTGAGTGCATTGAGAGTGAACCACAATGAGCTGAAAGTTGTTAAAACTTTCTGTAGAGCTGAGGGAAATTATCTGTGGGTTCGTCATTTGATCCATTTTTCATACAAAATATTAATTAATGCTGCTTCAAAGCCTCATTGCACCATATAAATGTAAAAGATATTCACTTCATTTTGGTGGCGTGTGACCCTTTTGTTTATGTTTGGATTACAGATTGTGTCTAAAACATGTTCACTTCTCGTGCAAAGCAGAAGGATTCTCTTAGAAGTTCAATGTTGCCGCCTCCTCATGGACTGGAGTTCATCCTCCATCTTCAAACTGTCACTCTGTTCGGACAAATAAATAAGCAATCAAAAATAAACAGTGCAAAAAGTAATGATGTATCAATAATGTATAAAAAATGGACAGGTGTGAAACCGGCATGATAAAAAAGGAAACGCTTGTAATTTCTCAAAATGTGAAAAAACAGACAGACAAAGCCATTAGTTACCTTTGATCAGCTGTGTGGTGCTGGTTAGACTTTCTCTAGAAGAATCAGAAGAAGTACTTGAAGAAGTCTCTGACCCTGAAGAGAGAAAAATACAAACTAATTTGAACCACAATCAAGTAAAGGACAAAAATGGATATGATAGATGTATGGACAGACAGACAGACAGACAGACAGACAGATAGATAGATAGATAGATAGATAGATAGATAGATAGATAGATAGATAGATAGATAGATAGATAGATAGATAGATAGATAGATAGATACCTGATGTGCTCCTCAAACTGTCAGATGAAGTCGTCAAATCTACAAAAATAGAACAAAATAAATAAAGACAAGGCAGCACTAGCTCAACTAACCAAATCCTTTGGACCATGACTTTCTCTACACAGATGTTACTAGACTATAATGTTACATGCAGTGGATACAGGTGATGTGTCAGCCAGACAGAGCCATTAGTTACCTTTCATCAATGGTGTGTTGCTCTGTTCAGTTTCTGTAGAAGGATTACTTGAAGGAATCTCTGACTCTGAAGTGAAGAGAATACAAAATAATTTGATCAGGACAGAAAGAAAGACAGACAGACAGACATGACTTCCTCTACATAAATTAAATTAGTCTATAATGATACTACTCATGTAATTCAAGACAGTACTTCTTCCCCACTAAATATCAGGTAGAAAGATAACAACATTGTCATAATCTCCAGTGTTTTGGTCAGTGTCATGAGGGCTAATACAGCTGGTGTGGTTCCAAAATGTTGCTTGGAATATACAGTTGTATGCAAAAGTTTAGGAACCCCTGACAATTTCCATGATTTTCATTTATAAATATTTGGGTGTTTGGATCAGCAATTTCATTTTGATCTATCAAATAACTGAAGGACACAGTAATATTTCAGTAGTGAAATGAGGTTTATTGGATTAACAGAAAATGTGCAATATGCATCAAAACGAAATTAGACAGGTGCATAAATTTGGGCACCCTTGTCATTTTGTTGATTTGAATACCTGTAACTACTTAGCACTGATTAATTGGAACACACAATTGGTTTGGTGAGCTCATTAAAACTTCATAGACAGGTGCATCCAATCATGAGAAAAGGTATTTAAGGTGGCCAATTGAAAGTTGTTGTTCTCTTTGACTCTCCTCTGAAGAGTGGCAACATGGGGGCCTCAAAACAACTCTCAAATGACCTGAAAAAAAAGATTGTTCTACATTATGGTTTAGGGGAAGGCTACAAAAAGTTATCGCAGAAATATAAGCTGTCAGTGTCCACTGTGAGGAACATAGTGAGGAAATGGAGGACCACAGGCACAGTTCTTGTTAAGGCCAGAAGTGGCAGGCCACATAAAATATTGGAGAGGCAAAGGCGAAGGATGGTGAGAACGGTCAAAAACAGCCCACAGACCACCTCCAAAGACCTACAACATCAACTTGCTGCAGATGGTGTCACTGTGCATCGTTCAACAATTCAGCGCACTTTGCACAAGGAGAAGCTGTATGGGAGAGTGATGCGAAAGAAGCCTTTTCTGCACACACGCCACAAACGGAGTCGCTTGAGGTATGTTGAGGCAAACACACATTTGGACAAGCCAGCTTAATTTTGGAATAAGGTGCTGTGGACTGATGAAACAAAGATTGAGTTATTTGGTCATAACAAGGGGCGTTATGCATGGCGGCAAAAGAACACAACGTTCCAAGAAAAACACTTGCTACCCACAGTAAAATTTGGTGGAGGTTCCATCATGCTGTGGGGTTGTGTAACCAGTGCCGTACTGGGAATCTGGTTAAAGTGGAGGGTCGCATGGATTCCACTCAATATCAGCAGATTCTTGAGAATAATGTTGTGGAATCAGTCACAAAGTTGAAGTTACGCCGGGGCTGGATATTTCAACAAGACAACGACCCAAAACACTGCTCAAAATCTACTCTGGCCTTTATGCAGAGGAACAAGTACAATGTTCTGGAATGGCCATCCCAGTGCCCAGACCTGAATATCATTGAACATCTGTGGGGTGATTTGAAGCGGGCTGTCCATGCTCGGCAACCATCAAACCTAACTGAACTGGAGATGTTTTGTAAGGAGGAATGGTCCAAAATACATTCATCCAGAATCCAGACACTCATTACAGGCTATAGGAAGCGTCTAGAGGCTGTTATTTCTGCTAAAGGAGGCTCTACTAAATATTGATGTGATTTTTCTGTTGGGGTGCCCAAATTTATGCACCTGTCTAATTTCATTTTGATGCATATTGCACATTTTCTGTTAATCCAATAAACCTCATTTCACTACTGAAATATTACTGTGTCCTTCAGTTATTTGATAGATCAAAATGAAATTGCTGATCCAAACACCCAAATATTTATAAATGAAAATCATGGAAATTGTCAGGGGTTCCTAAACTTTTGCATACAACTGTAGACTGGAGTGCTCTGACTTTACACAGCAGTCTCTACATCCATTCAATTCTTTGTGATAATGCCTTTTTCTACCCAGACTGTAAACCCTTTGCAGACAAGGACTGAACCCAGAGTCTGTGTGGTGGAGTGAAAGAGTTCTGCAAAAGACCCCAGAGTTGGGCTGTGAGGCATTTTCTTTGTATGAAAACGTAGTTTTACTTAGAATGTGTGGTTGGCATGGTTGCTTTAAATTTTGATCAATTAGAAATTATAGCTCATTCAACTTTTGCACTCAGTGTAACCCACTCTGGACATGAGCATCTACTCAAAGTATAACATTTGAAATATAATAAAATCAAGTTCTGCTTACCATGTGGAGGAGATTTAGCTGAAATAAAAAGAAAAGAAATATGATTTCAGATGCCACAGTTGCAAACGCCAGAGTATCTTCTCTCCGCTAAATCTGACGCCCTCTCCTTCTCACTTACAAAATACCTTCTACCGTTCTGTTTAGGTCTTAATTTATTTTCATATTACTTCTCCCTAAAGTCATTAAGCTAGGGTCATATTATCATGACACAGTGGCTCTGAGTCTTACACTGCTTACTGGCGGCTGCTTCAGACTGTGGTGCGCACTGAACCGACATTTGATTCAATTTTGCAAACTGGATACGAGTATCGACTCTTTCATCTCTGAACCTCGCATCCCACACTGCTGGTTGCTTCACATTTTGGTGAATTAGGAATTCAACCAACTTTAACACTCAGTAAAGCCACTTTAGAAACCCAAATCACAATCTAAAATGTAAAAACACAAAAACAGGTTGTACTTACAGGGTTGAGCATATTTGGCTGAAAAAAAGGAAAGACAAATAGTTTCAGTTGTCAGGTATAAACGATACTGATCCCCTCCTCCTACTCAATCAAACTGCTTAAAATCCCTTCTACCTTTTCGTTTGGATTTTATTTTAGTTATCAGTTCTCTCTTGTATTACAATGGTACTGTCATATTATCACGACACTGTCTGAGCTTTACACTGCTTACTGGTGGCTGCTTCAGACTGTCGTGTGCAAGGACCTGACGCTTGTTTCACTTTGCAATATGGATAAGCATTAACTCAAAGACTAAAATCAAAGAAGAACTAGAAAAGTCACATTTGGAAATCCTTGGTTCTCTCACCATTCTTCTTTTTATAAATGATGAATCCAATCACAGCGATGAGGACGAGACCAACAACAACCACTGCAGCAATGATGACAGCAATGATGATGAGGTTCATGTCACTGGGCTTCCCTGCTGAGCATAAAAAAACAAAACAAACAAAATAATCGACCTGCACAGTACAGAGTAAATGATTGGCTATTACTTTAAAAGACTGTCTCTGTACTAAAAACTTGTATTCTTAACTGCAGAAATAATCATTTGAAATGAATTATACCCCAATTAAAAACTTAAATAAAGAAACTTTGGCAAAATCAACATTTTTCTAAATGAACAAAACTAAAGTCCTCTTGAGTTTAGCAAAGTACAAACCATGAAATAAATGTTTTCTATATTGCATTACTGACCTTGTATCATTCAGAGGTCAAAGAGTCTAAAAGCAGCACAAAGAAACAAGTCTTTGGGCCTCGTGCAAGAACATTTTCGTATTCTTATCCTAAATCTCTCTTTCTCTGTGAGGTTTGCTCGTACAAGTGTTTCAAGTTGGATTCACCCAACTCGCTTAACTGGACAAACTTGTCGTAAATCGTTTGTTTCAGCCTGATGAACGCCACCTGTTCATGAGGAGGTGCGCGTTCATGAGATTTCATCACTAGCATAATCTACGCCTCTAAAATCGCTACATGAGGCTGCCTGTTCCCCTCCACTCGTGGGAAAGTTTCATTTACAAAATGTTACCAAAGAGTAAAAAGAAGAATTTCACGCTGCTGCTGTTGGAAATCAGCAAACAGGTCCAGCAGTGTCAGCGTAGTGGTATTAGAGGACCCGAAGCAGTTAGAAAATATTAACAGTACAGCTGTTAACGACGTGTGATCAGAGCAGCACTGTACTGTGACAGAAATAAAGAGGGAATGATTGGGATGCTACGTAACGTCTTTCTAAAGCAAAGTGGTCCATATGAGTCCATATGACAATCACAGAGATATTTTAGACGACAGAATATTATTTCCCACAATAGGTGATGTTACAGTGTTGGATGCTACAGAGGATGATACTGGACATAAAGACCCTGAGGAAGCTGTTGGACTGAGATCATTTTACAACAACAACTGAACTGTGTAAGTATCATGTAATCTAAAAAAAAAACCTCAGTAAATTTTCAAGCCATGATGATGATGATATGGGAGATAATATAATATAATATAAATTTTGCATTAGGTTTGTTTTAGTGACTTTCTGTGTCACATTGAAAATCCAAATTCGTTCAGATTAAGGCATTATGATTTCAGGTCTAGTTAGTGTTTTTTGTCCTGTGCAGAGCGGCAGACTGTGTGTATATGACTTGTACGACAGGGCTGGACCACTCGTGACTTTCATTTCTAAATATGAGAAAAGTGGTTCTTGCATGAGGCCCACTGTGTGGTGAAAAACAGCAAAATTACTTTAAACAAGAAAATTCATCAGCTTAAACCACAAAAGCACAAGTTGGACTCAGCACAAAAAAATCAGTCAACCGCAGATCAAATTACATTTGTGTTTCCCACCTTCATCATTTCTGATACCAGTCTTACCTTCGTTGCTCCTGATCACTGCTTTGTCCAGTCTGGTGACGATGTCGTCCTTCACACCAGAGAGCTGAAACACACAGTCGTACCTCCTCCAGTCTTCAGGTGTGACTGATGAAAGTTTCAGGTCAACACTCATCTGGAAGGATCCATCGTGGTTGGGGAGGATCTCGCCGTGCTCCACCTCCTCATGAAACTCCACTCCATCTTTCCTCCAGAACATCACGGCTCTGTCAGGGTAGAAACCTGTAGCGTGGCAGCTGACTGGAGAGGAGGGAGTCTTCTGGAGGAGAGACACTGAGGGAAGCTCTGGAGAGTAAAGACAAAGACAGTTTATAGGTTCTTTATTATTTACTGGATATTAATATTATCATTCCTGTTTAATGTAATGTATTTTAAATGCCTTAGAAACACATACACTATATACTATATGCAATGCAAATAAAACCTATTGAAGTGTAAATGAGAAAAGAAGGGAGGGACAGAGGGGAAAAAGACAGATAAAGAGGGTATGGGGGGGCAGTGAGTGTGAGAAGAGACAGACAGAAACTGAGACAGACAGAAACATGGCCGAGAGAAAATGGAGGGAACGAGTGGTGATAAGTGTGTGGGAGAGAGTGAGAGGAAATGGGGTAAAGGGAGAGGGAGGCAGAGAGATGAAGAGAGGTGAGACGACATGAGAGGAAGAGAAATGTGTGTAAACAAAGTGGGTCTCTGTATGTTGGTTCATTTTTATTGTAATGTTACTGTTGGTTAGAAACAAATGAGGCATATTAACATTGTTGTGTCCATGAAGCTTCATCAGGTCATGTGATTCTACCTGTTCTCAGCAGAGAGCTCCTCCCATAGTCCACATACTTCTTCAGCCACTCAGTGCACTCCTGGGTGAGGTAGTTCTTGTTCTGAGCGATCAAAGCTTTGTTATGATCCAACTTGTGTTTGGTGATGACAGCCTGTGGTTTTGGAGCGATGTATGTCTCTGTCTTCAGGTCAAATGCTACGAAGTCTTCTCCGTCATAACCATACTGATCAAAACCATTAACCT
>NC_058058.1:5605674-5753174 GCF_020085105.1 Siniperca chuatsi
GGAGACAAAAACAGAACTAAAAGGAGAGTGAATATTGGACACCAAATGAATGCTAATGTTACTTTGTATCTGCTGGATGTGTAAATAGGAAACTATTCGCCAACAAGTTTGCCATCAACTTTAAATGATACGATATGGCAGTGTTCACAGCTTCTTTCTGCTGCCCCCAAGTGACTAAACAATAATGTATTGCAGGTTTAAGCTTTAGCAACAAGAAGTCCAGGGACAAACTGCCTACGTTGTTTCTTGGAAGTGCACTTAAAATCTTCATAGCAATGTACGCTTAACACACAAAATGTATTAAAAGAAACAAATAAGAAAATACAATATGAATTATGTTGATGTTACCTACATTCATCATTGACTCATCTCAGTCATCTTGACTGTAGTTTTCAGACTTTGACTGGTCTAACATTAATCTCTCGTCTCATATAGTTATTTGGACTGATACATGTCACCAGTGTCCTCCCATCACTCCTCCTTCTACTGCTACTTCATGTGAAAACGTATTTGTCCTCAAATTGATATTCTTCACATAAATATACAACAATGCCACAAGCTACACAATGCCAAGTAACTGTGATTAAAATTTTCACTGCATGAATCTTTCAAACCTCTTCTATCCCTTGTTAGCAGCACAGTTATTAGTGGCCTTAAGCTTAATTTGTGCTTGATCGCTCAAGACTCTCGACAGCTGTCTCTCGACAAAAGATGGTATGTCTCACCTTGACCTGCGTTTATACCTGAGCGACAAAAGCTGGAGGACAGAAATGATTAAGTGAAGTGATCACACAGTTAAACCTGTGTACCTGCAGGTTGTGCCAATGTTGTTTCACTCCTGGATGAACATGGAAATGAGCAGAACTTAAATGGCCAACTACTCATTGTTGGACAGAACTTGCATGCTCATGTGTACATAATATGAAGAAGTGAAGTGGAGAGGTATCCCATATTTAGCGTTACAACATTTACAGTATAATGTGCATGAATCCTACATGTACCTGCCTGTGTTGCTCAGTCTGGTCAGTGCTGTGTGCTTGGTTCTTTGGTCACAGTGAAACAAACTATCATTTCCTGTGTAACATGTAAGTATAAAAGACCCACAATTCTAAAGAAGCAGTCAGGCCATCAACACTTGTTTCCACTGAAAATGCATATTTCTTTTGAGAAACAAATGTGAAGAGTGACCACGCATTAATTATGCTTTAGAGAGACACACGAGGCATCTTGCGTCAAAATACTAATTTTACTTTTGTGGAAAAGTAATTGTCATTAATGGGTACCTCATGACATGCCATTGGATGTAAATAACCTCTCCACCACCTGTTATCTTGTTGCACAAGAAATGTATCCAATTAATAACTTTACTATTGACAAATAATAATGATGATGATAATAACAACAACAACAACAACAACAACAACAACACTGCCATGAGACTACCTATCATCTAATCTTTAGTCTAATTTCTTCAATAATTACAGTGTCTGAAATAATTTGATAACTTGATAATGATAATGATAACTTGATAGTAGAAAGAGGAAGAAAAATAGCTTCATCATATATTGCTGTTGATATGATAAAATAATTATCCATGCAGCACCTTTTAGCTTTTCAAATGCGTTAATTTTTAGCGTTTGACAGCTGTTGGCAATCACCCAGATAAAAGCTGACATAACTGACATCATGACAGGCTGACAAAACCCCCCAAAACAAAACAGCTGTGGTTCACTGCCCTCTATAAGTATGTGATTTGGATGTTAATGTGGATGAGTGTGCACCCCATCAGCATATTCCTCACGCTAACGCTGCATGCCTGTCTACATGGGGAAGCTCCACATAAACAGGCAAATGCCACAAGCCTCTAAATGTCACTTAACTGTGATTTATCTCTCTGGTGCATTGGGAAGGAAGCAGAGTGTGGCCATTCATTTAACAGCCTCCCCTCTTTGACTTTCCATTTACGTTTAGCTGATGCTCCAATCCACAGTGACTTGCACTGAGTGCAACAGTAGAATAAACTGCAAATTGTCTGAGCATTGGGGTTGCGAACAAATAATGGAAATGACTGAAAAGATAAGGGTCATAGTGGTGCATTGACACCAATTTCCCTGATAGCAGGACAAGCATATGTGTGAAACACTTCTAGTAAAAAATTAAAGAGAATAAACAAAGTCAACAATTACACGTGATTTCACAGGGCAGAATGTTTGCCTCTAATAAGTGTCTGTAACAATCGAGAAAGTGCGTGCGCTTCAATACAGTTGGGGAAAAATACATAACTGGGATTTAAATGGAACACACCTTCCCTTGTGCACTTTCAGCCCAAACTATCATGGATTGACCGCCAGTTGTAGGCTTAGGGCTATACTGCTTTTTACAAATCATTAGAAATACCTGCAAACTCATTTCAATGAAGCGAAGGCATCTTCTGCAGATAATTGCACTATGTAGGCACTTTGTAATTAGCTGCATCAGTTTCTGATTTAGAAATTTCTGTTTGTGATCTGTATCATGAGTATCATGATATTGCTACGGGTTTATGAACAGCACTTTTCCCATGTGTTTGGAGATAATGTTAGCAATAAATAAATCACACATGCTGAACTACAATCCAAGTAAATATTAAGTGCAATTAGTTATGACATTTTTCAGTAAAATATCAAGCTATCAATGAGATTTTCTTAAGAAACTAACTAGGCAACAGGAGTTTTATGTACATTACTGCCACCTAACCATGGCTGTATTTTCTTGCACCAAATGCATAACTGCAATGCATTGTGGGTGATATACACCTCTCAGTGACCATCGTTGTTGACTCGCTCAGCCCTCTGAGGGTCGATCTCATCAAGTTCACTTCAGTTTTTCAGACAAATGGAACGACACTAATGATGCTAGTGGGGATTCCCCTGAAGGGAAGTCAACAAGGGCATGTTGAATGACTAATGAAATGCAGCCTTTGTCTCTAGTATGGGTCAACCTCCACTACATCCTTTATTTCCCATAATGCAACACGTCTTTCATTAGATCCTCTCTGCCTCCAACATGCACACTTCTTTCAAACCCCACACCTTCAGTTTGTAATGCAATCTTTATGTTAAAGGCCTCAAGCCCAAGTTGAGATAACCCTGATGACATCATCAGGTCTTGATGTTTTACTTAAGTAGCCTCAAGTATTTTAGCTGCTAACTTTAGCTATCGTGGGCTAATGTCATGCTAGTTTGCATGCATATGTATGCCATCGCACCCAAATAACTTTAGATGGATAACTAACAAGCACCCTACAGCTCAAGTAAAGTACAAATTCTAGATTATGTTCTCCAGACATACATATGATTGTCTATAGTTGTGCAAAATCAGATGAACCAAATGATAAAGTTTAAAACACATCTATGTGAGTATAAGGTTTAACAGCAACAAAGTATTAGCTCAGATGCTTGACCATAAAAAACAACCAGCAAAATGCCTACAAGTGGCAACTTTTCTGCGAGGAAGGTGGTCATGTAGGTCTGTAAGAACTGTAACAAGAGAAACTTTCTTCATCCTCATCCTTTTGCTCATCTCGTCTCTCTGAGCCAGTCAGCTCGGTCTCCATGGGGCTTTTTGGAGTCAGGCTTTGAGGAAATGATTCATTTCTGATGTGATCTCATGCTCTGTGCTCCCTTCCTTTCACTCTTTCAATGTTTTACTTTTTTCTCATCTCTCTTTTTGGCCATTTTCAAACTTCACCGACACTGTGGCCTCCTTTCATTCTTCTCCACTTTCTCTGTTTTTTTTAGTCATTCCTCTTTATTCCCTCCTCAAGTCTCCCCCTGCAGCTCCATTACCTTCAGTCTCTCTCTGCTTTAGACATATCTTTAGTCACTTTACTTTTTTAAACCTTTTTCGTGCGTTTCTTTCTGTGTTACTCTTATATTTTGTTAAATTTATCCTTCCACATACATTTTTCTTCCATCTTCATTTTCCTCTCCTCTCACTCTCTTCCTGACTTCTCTTTTAGCATTTAGCTCTTTAACCCCCTCCTTTGTCTTTCTCCATCATCTCCTCTTCCTCTCTTGTTCTCTCTCTGTTTTTATTATTTTCCCCTGCGTCACAGAAGAGATTTCATTGACCATTATGAATAACCCAAAAGTTTGTGATTCGTGGCTTTGGTGGGACCGTCTGGTGGGTGTGTTTTTGCATTTCAGTATGAATAGTGGGAGTTGTGTCTTGATGTGTGTAATTAGGGTAAATTAATCTGTGTGTTTTGTTCATGAGAGAAGAAAAAAGAAAGGAGAAGAATGTGATGGAAGGAGAAGAAAATAACGAGATGAGGTCTTGGCTCGCTGCTATTCTTGTTGATTCAGGCCGTGGAAAAACTCATCTGACAGCCAGTAGTGTCCATTTATGTGTTTTGCGTGTGTGTGTGTGTGTGTGTATATGCTTCTGCCTTACAGTGGGAATGGATAACGGGTTTGACAGCCCATTGTCTCCCTCAGGGTAGAGACTGTGGTTCAATGAGTCAGTCTCATATGCACTCACGTTACATCGAGATGCTCTGATTTATGCACACACACACACACTCAAATGTACAGTAATCACTCATGCACACACACCACACACATTGTTAAGCATACATGTGCCTTTACACACAAAATTCATTCCTGCACACATGGGCGGACATGTGGATGCATGCATGCTGTAAATCCAAAACAACCCAACACCCCCTGCAGCACACACGCACACACTTCACACTCTTTGTTAGTGTGACTGTGTTTTACAGCTGATTTGCAGGCTAAACCCCAGCCAGCCCATTCACTTCCATGTCATGGTACAGCTGTACCATTCCTAGTGTTCCTGTCTGTCCCTTGTTAGTCTCCTTGTGTGTGTGTGTGTGTGTATGCTGTGGGGCGCGGCCTCCGAGGTACTGCCAATCAGCAACTGACACACCTGCGAACCATCTACTGCTGCTCACCTGTTCTCCATCCACAATCACACATGACAGTATATCTACCTGGCTCTTCTCACCAGTCTTCGCCAGATCGTCCGTTTACCTCAGTGGTATAACTCTTCGGCTCTTGTCTACCCCTCTAAGAAATTACCTGCATGATATCAGAACGCCTGATTAACTTGTTTAACTCCCTGTGCCCCGGGCACCAGTGCTCACCCCTCCTCTCCGCATTCCAGGAGAAGGGACTGGTATGCGCTGGCTGACCATCCCATTCCGCCCTTCACATCGCTACTAGGGGAACCTATGCAGCTTGGCCAAGCTCGTCTCTCTCTGGCAGAACACACCGTGAGGAGGAATATAGGAGTGTCACCTTTTGTGTCACCTTTTCAAGCCTCTCTAGGTTATCAACATCCACTGTTTCCATCACAGGAATCACAGAGATCGCTGTCCTCTCAGTGCAACACCAACTGTGCCGCTGCCGCAAGATCTGGAGGGATACCCGTGCTGCCCTACTCCGGTCCTCTGCCAACAACCAGCGCATTCCGGACCGCCACCGGACACCAGCTCCTGAATACTCTCTAGGTCAGAAGGTTTGGTTATCCTCCAGAAATATTCCACTCAAAACTGACTCCAGAAAACCGGCCCCCCGGTTCATTGGTCCTTATGAGGTGGAGGAGATCATCAATCCCTCAGCTATTAAATTAAAGCTCCCTCGTAACATGAAGATCCACCCCACATTCCATGTTTCTCAAGTCAAACCTGTATCTTCCAGTCCTTTGGGCCCGCCTCACGGCTCCTCTCCACCCGCCCGGATCATCAATGACAATCCTGCCTACACGGTCCGATGGCTACTGGACGTGCGCCGTTGAGGCAGGGGTCTCCAGTATCTTGTGGACTGAGAGGGAGTACCCCGTTGAGGGGGGGTACTGTCATGGTACGGCTGTACCATTCCTAGTGTTCCTGTCTCTGTCCCCTGTTTAGTCTCCTTGTGTGTGTGTGTGTATGCTGTGGGGCGCGGACTCCGAGGTACTGCCAATCAGCAACTGACACACCTGCAAACCATCTACTGCTGCTCACCTGTTCTCCATCCACAATCACACCTGACAGTATATCTATCCGGCTCTTCTCACCAGTCTTCGCCAGATCGTCCGTTTACTTCAGTGGTATAACTCTTCGGCTCTTGTCTACCCCTCTAAGAAATTACCTGCATGATATCGGAACGCCTGATTAACTTGTTTAACTCCCTGTGCCCAGGTTCGTGTCACCTGCCTCTGCGTTGCCTACCGGCTTTCCAGGAGGACACTACAGCTCTCACCTGCCTTGCCTCGGACCGCATTCCTGCCTCAGCCTGCCTGCTCTTCTCAGCCTTGTGGCGGTCTGCTGTCTGCCTCCAGTCTTCCAGCTTCCAGCCTTACCTCCACGCTCCTTGTTCCTCATTATCTGTTCTTCTAAATAAACAGAACCTGCTACTGCACACTCGCTGTCCTGGTCGTGCTTTTGGGCCCAGCCCTGTTATACCATAACACCATGCTGTGGCATGTAACATATTGTCCTAATCAATCCCTCACACACTAAGAGGCTTTTTCACTGGAACCACCTGGGGCTAGCTAGCAGTTAGTGAGTGCTTATCCCCTTTTCTTGTGGAGAGCAAAAGAGGCCGGCTCCCCGCAAGAATTTTATCTTTACAGGCGCAGAGGCTGGCTGAGGGGGCAGAGACCGATGGGAGGTGGAAGTGAAAAGACCTTGGTAGGATTTTGGTCCCGGGTCAGCAGGGGTTTCATGGAAGGGGTCTGGATCACTGCATGAGAGCCAGGCAGAGAGCAGTTAATGGAGCAGGGCCAATGGAGGGAAAAAAATAAAAGCAAAGCATCATTATGTGTTGGAGTAACTAAAATGAGCATCAAGAGGTTTGATGATGAGGCTCATTGTGGCAAAATGAATTCATTCCAATGCATGAACAATCAAAGACTCTTTAAAAATGCCACTTGAAGCCTCATATGACTGTATATGGAAGCTGCCAAACGCATTGAGCTGCAGCCCTTGGACTAGATTTCCTTAACAAGGGATTACAAGTTTTGCCCTCTCTGGTCCTTCTTTTTGTTTTTCTTTCTTACTCTGTTGGAGTCATTTTCTCTCTCTCTGTCTCATGATTACAAGAATTACAAGTTCATTAAAGTTCGTTAATTTCAAGAAATTTAATACAGCAAATGTAATTTGGTCGCTTAATATATATATAATTTTTTAACAAGGCACAACTGCAGCGATTTCTCTCAGTGGTTGAAAGCTGCTTGTTGACAACTAATCCAAATAAAAAGAGCCATTGCTAAGAGGCAGGGACAAATTATGTCAGCTGCTGAAGTGCTTTTAATGAACACATTTTTCACAAGGTGGTACACAAAAAGACAAAGCACATGCACAAAACAGGCAGTATCTAGGTGTGCTTTTGTAATCCTGTTGTTTAGCAGAATTTGTCCTGCTCAAGGTTTCCTGCTGCTCTCAAATGCAAACAAGTCAAAGTTTCAGTTGAAAGCCTCAAATGCATTTTCTGCTACATCAGTTTTATTTGTCAAATCCATCTGAAATTCAGTGGAAGCCTGGCTCTCCTGTGGAGTGTATTTGAACGCAGAGACCTGACAGAATCGGTAGCAACACTGATTCTTGTTTGGGAAAAAAAATTGGGTATCATAGCCGCACAGTGACCTTTTTTCACAAAAAGGTAAAAAGAGAAAGTATAGGTTCAAAAGAAATCTTGCAACACATGATTTGGGCCTCAGCAGTAGACTACTACACACAGTTGAGTCAGATGATCACAGAATAAGAGACAAATGTTAAGAAAAGTCATTCCACTTGTCCAATTTCAACTCAGTATTCTGAGACAGCCTGCAGGTCAGCAGGTACTCCACGGTGTTGAGACGGTGCTTGGCTCTAACCATCCTCCTTTCATCTCTGTTTAAGTTTGAATGGACGGGGCAGCTTTCCCAGCTTGTTTTTGGTGAACCTGTGCTGGCCTGTCTAACCAGTCCTGCTCTCTCAACACTGTTTTTTAATGCTCAAGCAAAGAGTTACAGGTGCCTTCCACTGAATTTCAAACAGATTAGAGAAGCAGTACTCGAGCTGCTGTGGTGTTCCTAAAGGCTCGCCCCCTAGCGATGCCTCCTGGTAGACGAGCTTTACTGTAATGAGGAGCGCCTAGCTGAAGGAAGTTGGCTAAGACTATCAAGCCTGAGGCTTGATATCAAAAGGCTCATGATTCACATATTTCTTTTTCTTTCTCTTGAATGAACTTCAATGTCTGTTTTATTTCTCTGTCTCTTACTTAATTCCACCTATTGTCTTTCTTTTTCTTTGTCTGTTTCCCTCATGCTTCTCTATAACCTTGTTTTAAATTGTCTAGAACACATTAATGGGGTCCATCCTCCCTTCTGACAAAAACAAAACGAGTGGGAGGGAAAAACATCACTCACAACCATTTCATTTAAATAATACCAGAGTCTCAATGAAATACTTCTACTACTACAACTACTACTACTACTACTACAACAACAACTACTACTATTACTACTAATTCTCCATTATTACCAGAGTTCGTTCTCTCTCTCTCTCTCTCTTAATCTTCTCCCTCTTAGTCTGTTTGTTCAAGTTCCTATTTTAGTTTCAGTACAAACAAACATGTTAGGTTCAAACAATATTGGTTTTGTGGATGATGCATAATCTCCCTCTGTCTCCTTTTCGCCTGTCTCCAGGTATCAGGGCTCAGAAAGTGCGAGTCGAGGCGGAGCTGGAGGCGTATCCCACAGAGTCTGTTGATCTGCGCTGCGAATTCATCGATAGAGGAGGCCCAACCAAACTCACACAGGTAGGAAGATGGAACACAACATTGTGTTTTCAGTAGCTTTGGAAGCACTGAAGCTCAACATGTCAAAGTAAGATTGACAAAGTAGTTATGCCTAATGGAGTGAATTCACTGGAAGAGATAAGGAGACGACGGTTTATTTGGAGGTCAAAAATGTCAATCTGTCCCCACAACATTTTCCTTGTGCAGACAAAACACGGACATGCCAACAAGTATTGCTTTGTTAAAACAATACTCGGATCATTTGAAGCATGGGGAAATAGCTACACTAGGTCCAACTAAGTCCTAAGCTGTGTTATTCACACCTGTATGTGCATATTTTAGAAATAGAAAACAAGTGCATTTCCATCCACCTTCATAAAAACAACAGAAAGGAAACGGCAGAAATTTATTAAAAGTCTAAATATTGCAAAAATATTTTCATGCTTTCCTGAGTGGAAAAGGTTGGTGTATTGATGAAAGCAACATGTGACAATGTGTGATGGAAACAGACTTTGTCATGATGTAGATGAAGCATGTGATTTAAATGTCCACTGAAGCCTCCACTGAAGAGACAAAAAATAGCGGCAAACGAAACATCAGATCTGTGTGGATCGATGAAGAGACTATAACCTTCCTCAGATCAATACATGAAACAAACAGAAATGTCATGTTTCCATTGTATTGTCATTTTTGTTCATCTGAGGTTCAGCTTAGCTTAGCATAGGATAGAAGCAGGGGGAAACAGTTAAGGCCAGGTATGCTTTAAAATTGGATAACTGCGCACATTCCAAAAGGCATTCATTGTGTTGCACTTGTTCGCACACATGGAAATTGACAGAGTAATTGTATAAAGAATGAAAAAAAGAGCCTACGCACAGCTGGCCAGTCAGGTGCTTTTTGGATTGTCAGTTGGAAAGTTACAATGTTGTATCTAGCCGACTATGATGCTGTTGACAATCTGACAAACACTTAGTTTGAAGCATACTGACCCCTTTAGCCTTCTGGAGGTTAGATGATCAGCAGGGGGAAATTGATAGGATCAATTACAGAGTTAGCCCTGGACGAGTTTAGCTTAGCTTAGCACAAACATGGGAACAGGGGAAATGGTTATCCTAAGGTGCCCTCTAACAACACTGAGCTGTCTAGCTTCAATTTTCACACACAGCTCATTTCATTTTAACTTTATCTTACCTGATGGAGAGGGGTGAGCACACACAACACAAAAATGAGAACGTCTGACTATTTCGAAGTCAATTTATTTAATCAAAACCCAAATGACAACTTATTTGACACCACCTGAACTGTTCTGATGCACTGTCACACACCAAGTAGACTAAACCAAAAGGCTATGCGCTGTTTGCTAGTTCAGTTTTATCTGTGTGATCTGTCCCCCTCTGAGTTGTGGATGGAATCAATAGGCAATTTGTTCACATACAAAAACTAAAATTGCAGACGGGCTAAATTGCCCTCTATATTTTCTCTGAAATCTACAGCTAACGAGGGAGTCTCATCCACTAATTTGTGCTGACATCTGGGTTACAATCAGTCTTTCTCTTCGCAACCTTCTACCCTCTCTGCTTTCTCTCTCCCTTTCCTATAGATGTCATAAATTTTATAGATGTTTGCTAAATGTGTATTGATGATCTTTATTCCCTCTCCTTCCTGGTCTACCACCTGAGCCAGCAGTTTGTATTTAACACTGTCACTTTGAAAACTGAAGAGAAAAGAAAATCAATTTGGTATAACATCACACTATTCTCCCTGGTGGTAGAGTCTCATGCAGTCATAATAGATATCAATATCTTTCACATATCACAAATCTAAAGAAGAAAAGCCTGTAAGATGAATCTCTGTCAAATTATGTTCTTTAAAATGGCAACCATATCCTCGAAAGAGTATTTGCAAGTCTAAGAGACCTTGATTTTTGTCTTGCAATAGATTCTTGACACCTTATTCAGACATCTTTAATTGAGTCTGACATTTTACTACTATAAGCAAAATTATTTCAGTTTTCAAGGATGATATAATACTGCAAATTTCAATACTTTTTCAGAGAAATGTCAGAAATATGGTATGTGTATGTACTATGTGTGTGTGTGTGTGTGTATAATATACTGCTGCTGCAATGATTTTTTTTAAACAGTTTATTAAATGTGAGGTAAAAGGGACAGGAGCATACTGGTGTTCGGAAAACAATGGAAAGTTAGTTATTGTAGTTTCACTGCTGATTTGGCTCACTTACCACCACATTCAACAGTTGGACCTGCAGCAGTGGCTGTGACACACAGCTCATGGAGGCAATTAAGGTACTTTAAAACCCTTAGCGTCCGATTGCCTCAATTTATACTAAAAATCCCGCTCCTTCTTCTCAGAGTCATAACTGTCAAATCTGAACAAACATTTTTGGATTCAGTGTGACTTACAGTTTCTAAGGAAATCATTATCTCCAAAGTCTGTTGCAAATAAACATCTATAATTGCGCTTAGAAATCCTAGAAAATAAGACACTCCATACGTTTTTGAGTTTTCTACAGCATCAAAGACAGTGGTAATTGTCTGTAATTGTCTGTACATTCAAGCATACACTGCAAAGAAGAACTACTAGTAGCTTATTTGATTCAGTGTAACTGAATCTATGGCAAAATTGTACTTCCTTATTTACAACCCCTCCAAGCTTCATGGTTGGAGGGGTTGCAGTTGTCTCGATTTTGTCTGGGGGACCCACAATGTCAGTCTTTGAAAACCCCTGTATTAGACGATCATTCTTGAATGAGCTGCCTACTGTTCAAGAATCTTATTAGTCTGGTTTTGAATTGAAAGTTAGATTTCTGCACACATGAAAGGGATAAACCACACTGGGCAAACAATAACCACTGGTTTTGACAAACTCTGTCCTTGCCAGGTATCTTGGATATGGGAACCTATTGATGGTCAAAGGGACAACATTGCTGTATACCACCCTACCTACGGACAGAGTTTCCCCAACTTGTCCTTCAGGGACCGAGTGGTCTTCCTCCACAACCGTCTGGAGAACCCATCCATTAGGATCTCTAACCTAAGAATGTCCGATGCAGGCCGTTATGTCTGCGAGTACGCCACCTATCCTTCTGGAAACGAACAAGGGACAACCACCCTCATCATGCTTGGTGAGTAGAGAGGTTATGTGTCCATGTAATATTACATAAACCATATTACTCTAACAGAAACAACAAATTTCTGTATATTTCAGATATAGCAGAGAGCTTTTCAGGTTTTTATCGAACAAGGACCAAAAAAGGGTTAGAGCACCAAAATGGTCAACAGTATTTCCACTTTTTTGCAAAAGAGGACCATGCTTCAAACAGGCTTTCAAAAGCTGTTCTGCTACATCAGCCTTGACAAGCGCCTCCCCAGACATCTGCTTATCACTGCTTTCTATAAAAGAGGTTCCCATCAGACCCAAAGCTTAAGAAGAAGCAATTTAAAGCATTTGACGAGTATTCTCAGGGTATATCCTGGTTAGATGCTGAAAAACAAGAAGATGGGTGAGAAAGATTCAAATTCAGAGGTGACATTACAAGTATCAGCCTTTATACTGTATATACTGTACACACACTGTTCATTTACATAAATGTGTTTATGTGATTTGATCAACAGGCAGTCTGCTATATAAGATAAAGTCTTTATAAGTCTTTATTCCAGACCTCACTCAGGTTCAGCTAACATATTTTTGAGCTTGTTTTGCTCTTGATATTGGTGAACTTTGTTTCAGTAAATGACCATAATTATTATTATATTAGAGGATATACCTGAACCCAGCTTAGTTATTTAAAGCATGGAACAAAGAACTTGCATCATAACATGATTATTAGAAATATGATGACCTTTCAGCAAGTGATTGTGGTTGTGGATGAAACTTCCATATTGAATCACATTTAGATAATGGATGTATACATGCAAAAACCAATTTAGACTCGCTTAAATGGCTGGTAGTAATTTATTTTCAAACAATAATTGGAGGTAATGTGGATTTATTTGATAGCTGGGTCAGTTTAGTAAAAGAGTGATTTGGCATGGTGAGACCAGAGGTAACAGGTGAGCATCCCTTTTGCTGTTATTTAATATTTTTCTTGTTGCTTTTGTTGACTTGCTTACACAACATTGTATTGTGCATTGTATTATCCTGGTGAGTGGTTCAGAATGAAATTAGTTTAATAGATGCTATACAGATGTTGGCTTTTGCCACAATAACTTGCCATTATGTTGTTATTTTTGTACACAAGTGCATCATCAGGGTCAGCCTCTTATGTGACCTTCTTGACATATTTGAACACTTTGATTAGAGTTAGGTCTGTTTTAGCCAAATGACTAAATTAATTACTTTTTGAGGACCCTTATTGTGATAATCACATGAAGCCAATTAGCATAATCTGGCCACAGACAATTGTGCATGTAAATATTCCCAGTAGCAAATACGTATACTAATACGGAAATATGGCTGCACCTGGTCAAAGCATGGATTTCCCCGGAGGACAAACTGCAGCATTAAAACCTTGCCCACAAAACTCCCCTTGCTCTACCCCTCCCATGCGGTATATTGACAGTCGCACATGCTCTGCAGAAAAACACACACACAGAGAGTCTCCTGTTTATGTAGGCCTACTTATGCCGTTGTTTTGTAAAAGCTGTTAATGGGGACATGTTGGTGTCGATATCATTCAGTGCCATGTTGGTTGTGATCGATTCGATAGGCGACCTCATTAACAACAAGCCTCCTCCACACACGGCTTACCTGCTGTTGTGAAAAAGGTGAAAAAATCCAAAACAGGAGTTGTGTTTTTTGGGTGCCTTTATAAACCAATGCTGATGAAGAAAATCAACAGTGCAGACACACGGGGAGAGAGAAACAGAAAGAGCCAGGTAGGGCAAGCCAATGTGTGTGTGCAGAGACCGGAGGAGTAGGTGTGCGTGTGAGGGAGGGGAATAGAGAACTAAAGGGAAAAGGTGAGCAGATTAAAGTAGTTTGTGAGTAAACACTAAAATTAAGTAGACTAAAAATGGTAACATAAGAAATAACCTACTAGAATTAGGGTAATATATTAATTTATTCTTTCAAATATTATAATATATTTTTTGTTGCAGAATAATGCCCTGCAGTGCATACTTTGTTTCTTGTTACATTTGTTTGTTTTTAAGTGAAGATAATAGAATAAAATATTTAAAATATTAATGAGACAAGTTTTTGATATTTATTTTGGGTAAGTTAATTGCTATATTAAGCAAGTAATAAAAAATGATCTTCGATAAATTAGTCGTTAGATTAATCGACTAATCGCGGGAGACTTGTAGTGGGAATGCAGAGGGAGAGACGTGAGGCAAAGACCCTGCGTGAGGTGACAGGGACAAGTGCAATGCGACGTCCTGAAAACAACAGAAAGTTAATTATTGTAGTTTGACCTGATGATTTAGCCCACTTTTCAACAAAGTCAGCAGTTGCAGCATCAGCTGTGGCTGTGACACACAGCTCATGGTTACTTTAAAACCCTTAGTGCCTGATTTCTGCAATTTGCATCTAGAATCGCACTCCTTCTCGCAGTCATAACGCAGTCACATCTGAACACACAGACATGATATAGATATGTTTGGATTCAGTGTAACTTACACTTTCTGAGGATGTCATCATGGTTGATGTCCATCAGTCCACTTAGAAATCATAGAAAAAAGATGCTACTACAGAGCTTGTGTGAGAACCATCACTTCAAAGTCACTGCTAACTGTCTCCACATCCATGGGTACATTGCAAACAGAAACACATGATAGCTTATTCGGCATACTTTTAATGGTGCCAATTTTTTAAACTGTACAGAAATATAGGCAAAAAAAAAAATGGGGCTCAAGTTGTAGCCCACAGCTAACTCGCTGACTTACATTATACAGTACTTCCTGTTTACATTTCCCAAAGCCCCCAAATTATGGGAACTGTAGTTCTAAAATTTGATTATCATAATTATTCCCCAAATAGAAGTAAGACAAATAATAATAATAATAGGAGAGGTTAAAATCCATTAATATTAACTTTTTTCATGTTGCCCTATCAATATTTTTTTGACATAAGTAAGACTCAGAATGTCCCATCCACATGGTTCTTATAGTACTGGAACACTGACACTCTCCTCTACCATTCATATACAGATATTTGCCCTGGGGGGTGGGGGGGCCACAGTGTCACACTTTGAAAAACCCTGCTCTAATTAAATAACTAGTGTAATATGTAATTAGCATGCACATCTGCACAGTTTAATTCCCACTTATCAACAGGCAGAACCATTTAGCAAATACAACCCAGAATGTGAAATCTGGAGAACTGCTTAAAGTTACCTCACTGTTTTGATTTTTGAAACTGAATGGATGTTTAGTTGCTGTTAGCAGCTGACGTATCCTGTTTGTAATCGGAGACAGCTGGTGTTATTCATCCACCCACATGTCCTACTGTTTGCACTCCGCTTACAAAGGAATCAGATGCCTGGTGTCTTTCTCTCACAGTTAACAGCACAGAGGCGGCTTCATGCTTGAATGTAAATAACGATAGTTCCCTTACTTTGCTTATAGTATATGGCCTTTAGCATCAGTGCTTGTACAATAAAGATTTCATACATTCAGAGCTCCTATCATAATGACAGACTCGAGGGACGAGCTAAGAGGATGCCCTTTGAACTGAAACACTGCATTTACTGAATTCATATTCTGTGCTGTTTAATGCAATCCGCCTGGTGCTTTTTCCTTTTTTGTCATTTGATTTTTGTTTGTCACAGTGAGATGTGGGAGATGTTTGAGCCATGCTCTCTACAAATGTTATGAAATAAATTAATTATGCAACTGGTGTAAATTCATAACATTTTATTCATTTGGTCCAAGTACAATCAAAGGAACAACTGAAAGAAAGCTAGATTTTTGAAGGAATTAAAAGCATGCTTACAAGTGTGGTGACACTGTGTAGTTACTGCCTCAAATGTGTTTTTGGGGATTCCTTATCTGCTACACTAAAATAGTACACAGAGACTCTCCTGTAAGTCACTGTGGAGACATTGTACAATAAGCAGGCAATAATTAAAATTCATTACAGTACCTTAGTAGTTGCAAGAGGTCAAAACTCCAGCAACACTTGTTGTAAGGAATTGGGCCTTCGTCAGGGTCATCCATGACAGATGAAGGCCACAAGCCCAAAACGTGTTGGTCTAACAATAAAGTTGTTCTTCATTCTACAAATGTTGCTGGAGTTTTGACCTCTTCAGACTTCTTCCCTTCTCCGTGCACCTTGAAAGTAGGTAAAGTTGTTTCAGAAATCCCTGCTCTGCTACCCCAGTTGTTGCAGCCAATATGGTTAATGAAAAGAAGTGTTTTACAATTCCTTTTGTGTTCCCCCAGCTGGGCCAGTAATATTTTCCCCAGAAGTACACCTTCACACAACAATACAAAATCCACTCTGGAAGCTTCTCTCACAGAGAATGCAGAACTTGGCTGTACTGCAGAAAAAACAGAGAAATATTTTGGCGGGCTTGCAGATGGATGGGAGCTAAGCCTCCTAAACTGCTGCTGCTGGCACAAAGCAGAGGTAGACTGGGAAATACCTGCTGGGAAGCTCACTGACTCGCCTTTTGTCTGGAGTTGCAGCAGTGCCAAGCTCTCTGCAACAGATTCTGGAGAACAAAGTGTCTGAAAGTCACTGGAAGGCAGTCATATTTAACCTTATTGGATACAGAATCCATATGAGCCAATCACATTAGACCTTATTGAATCCACAACTGCTAGCCAATCATATTACATCTTATTGGATATAGAACCACCAGCACCCCAATCATATCACAACTTATTTAAGTATGAATATATAATCCTGACAGCCAATTGTATTATAACTTATTGGATACAGCACCACTGCCAGCCAATCTTATTACCACTTATTGGGGTGTGAATAAAGAATCACTCACTTGGCAGTGAATGATATCATATCGCCTTGGATGGGGACCATTCAACATGAATGGTAGCCAATTATACTGCATCTTATTGGATATCGTGTAGCCAGCAGGACAGAAATACAATTGCAGGTGAGTCTAGTAGATCAGTAGCCTGTTATAAGTGTTTTTAAGCCCTCAGAGTGAAAAATTGTTCTCATTGTTTTGAATTTGAAGAGGGAGACGGTGAGAGTCCAGAGGTTAGAGGAGTGGACTGCAGACTGGAGTGTCACTGGCTGGAGTCTACAGATTAATAGAGTGAATAAGTGGCAGATTGGAGTGTAGCTTCTGCAAACATTTCTCTCAGCCAGAAATGACTCAGCGGTGGACCCTAATGGGTGGAGCCAAAGAGTTTTTTTTCTGGCAAAGTAACATTAGTGTAGCTCAATGAAAAAGGCAACAGGCAGGGAATTAAATGAAGACTAGCAATCTGGCCACTTCATTGAAATGCAGTTTAGCCACAAGCTACGTCCTGATTGCACATGTATTATGCTCCATCTAGAATAATTATAATATTGTGTCACTTGTTACGTATACAGTACATATGTAATTATTATGTACATGAACCACCATATATCATACTTACTAACTATATTACATATACAAAAAATGCCAATAAATATACTAAATTACTTGATTTTTGAGTATGGGTTGATAGGTGTTGATATGTCCCACAATGCACTATATTATAGCAATGGAAGAGGTATGATGTCATGTCATGAATGAGAAAATGAAGTACTGCCACTTATATTTTTTCCATTACAATTTGGCATTAAGGATTAACAGGTTTTCTTGTGGTTTAACTCAGATAATGAGACTTTTTCTACATCTTGGGCAGCTCTGCATCTGAAAAATGTTTGTATGGCTAAAACCTCAGTCTTCCATATATTCTTGCCGGTGATCCATTGATTCTAGCCACTGAACAAAGGAATAAATGCTTTCTTCTTCCTCGACATCTGCTGTCCAGGCATTCCTTAGTACAGCATTATTACCCTGATAGCTCCAGTCTGCTGCTCAATGGCCAACAGCAGTAAGAATATCATTGTACCGGGCAGCTCCCAGGTGAAAAAATATGTAAGAGCGAGAATCAAGGCCTTCCCTGGATGAATAAAGGTTGAAACAGAAATTATTGAAGTAATCCCTTTTGGCCTACAAAGACAGGGTTAGGTGCATTTTAGGTTCCAGCTTTGATGACTTTTTACAGCCAGTATTTGTTCAGTA
This sequence comes from Siniperca chuatsi, assembly GCF_020085105.1. Taxonomy (NCBI): domain Eukaryota; kingdom Metazoa; phylum Chordata; class Actinopteri; order Centrarchiformes; family Sinipercidae; genus Siniperca; species Siniperca chuatsi. Next base: position 5,623,648 of record NC_058058.1, read on the forward strand.
TATTTATTGGTGTTTTTCCAAAATATCCGGATCTTTATTCGATTGAAATATCTTGACTCCCAGAGTTACTGACATCCCTAGTTAAGGAGGACCTTTATGCCACAAAAAGATAACCTAAACAATAACAAATGTTGCTGTGTACCTACAACCTTGGTGAACTGGAACAGCATCCACCATTCTTTATATTGTTGTTGATAACAGACAGGGGAAGTAAAAAAAAAAAAAAAAAAAGAAAATAGGAGTGCTGAATCAGTCAAAATGCAGTTAAATGCAGTAGCATAAAGGGTCTTGAAATGTGAGGCCTCAATGTGCTTTTTGTCTCTGTGTTCAGAGGCAAGTCTGTGTTAAAAGAGGTTTAGAAGTCAAAATGAGCCAATAGTCAATATCGGCTTTTAGTTTTTTGCATAACAAAAGTGAATTTGGAAATTATTATTTCTTTGTCATTTTTTTTTACATATTAGGCACTTAGCTTGTGATCTCAAGCTTAAATTAGCTAAATTAGTCTCAAGCTTAAATTAATGCATTTTGTCAACATTTCTAGCAGCCAATAATGAGTTGTCAAAACAACACACAGAACAGAATAATTGCAGTATAAACTATTCCTGTGTTCCTTGAATATTCATGTATTGTTAACAATTTGTGGAGACGTAGAGAGCCAAACAGATGTTTTTCCCAACAATGTCTGGAAATATTCAGCAGCAGTGTGTCAAGCTGAGAGAAGATGTTTACAAACCTGGGCAGCTGGTGAGACATGAATTCCAAAAATGTAACAAGATCCAGAAGCCTTTATTGATTTTTGGCTAATGCATGCAGCAAAGTAGAAAATAAAAAAATACGTCACTTGGCTTCCTTCATCAGGGTACAGCAGTGAATAAATCCATGTTTATAGAGGGAGAGAGGGAGGAAACATTGATATGTGCCACCAACCAGTGCTGCTGAATCCAAATATGTCTGCTCTGCAGGCTTAGTATGAGTGTTACCAAACATTGTTTGGTGATCCTACTTCATGTTAAAACCCCAGCTGATCACTGGTGACATATTGTAGCAGTTACCGTAAAACTTTAATTAAAAGCAGAGTCAATTAGACACTGATCCCTTTTACTGGCCGCTTTGACAAAAAACGCAGGTCTGAATTAGATGCCGGGTCTGTTTTTGTTATAAAAGTTCTTTGAATGTAAAAATCTATTAAAATTAATCCAAGTTGTGAATATTGTCATTGTCTCTCTCTCTGCGTGAGGTTGGCTTAGATGTTCTGTCTATTGGAGCTAGATCAAATGAATGATTCGAAATTTATATGTTGTTTGATAGCCCAATTTTTGTAAAACTAATTTTCATACTGCTTAAAATAAACAATTGGATAGTATATCCCATCTTTGCTGAGCACGAGTTTTGTGTGAAAGGAATTAAAGGCCTGTCCCATACAGATGCCTGTCCCAAATATAGGCAGGTCGAGTTCAGTGAATGAAACAAATGGCTGGGCTGTTAATTGAAGTTTTACGGTAGTTTCCATTTTGCACTTAAACCAATGGAGTTCAAGTATAGGGCAAGCCCCCAGGAAGTGTGCCAGGCTTTGAAGCCAATTTGGCATAGTGGTCAAATCGTGTAATTACAACTTCCAGGTCCGTCACATGATACACAGTGGCCCACTTTTTCCCATACACTTACATTGTGAAAGAAGCGTCACAACCCCTGCGAAATGACTCGTTTCACTATTAGAATTTGATCCATTTGGTCTTATAACATTTGGAAAATCTAGAAGAGCCGCACGATTAAATATTTTATCTCCATTCAAGTTAGTGGAGGGCTAAACCAGAAGTTAGTCGACTCGGCCAGCGTAAGTCTCTGGTGCAGATGCATTCATCCAGGTAATTTCTTTACAGCGTGAAGTGGCTTTTTTGGCTTCATGCACCACTGAGCAACTTTCATAGGAATGAACGGGGCCCCGCCTTCGATGCTGTATCTATTTCTCTTTATACATCCATGATCCATCCATCCAAAAGTTAGACTTTTGATTGACCAAATACAAGACTAAGAGCTACAGCCATGCTAGTGGCTCTCTGAGGCAGACATCACAATGCTAACATGCTCACAATGACAATGGTAACATGCTGATGTGTGACAGGTATAATGTTTACCATGTCCATCATCTTAGTTTAGCATGTTAGCATTCTAACATTTGCTAATTAGCACTAAACACAAAGTATAGCTGATGCTGATGGGAATGTCATTTTGCAAGAATTTGGTCATGAACCAAAGTATTGGACAAATTTACATTTTGTCCTATGATGGCACTAGATAGAAAGTCAAGGGAACATGAATGTTTTTACTAAACCACTTGCCTATAGACATTTCACTAAAAAACAGAAATGTTAACCTCATTGTTGTGCTAGAGGAAAAGTCTGGTGAAACCATGGCAATCCATCCATTAGTTGTTGAGATGTTTTAATCTAACAACAGTGGTGGACCATCCCACTGACATTGCCATCCATAGAGCCAGGCTGCTAGCATGGCTAAAAACATAATGTGGACTAAAATATGTACAGATTGCTTCAAATGGTTTCAAGAGCCACACACAGCAACACAACCCAGATAGGAGATGATTCTGGGTCAAATTTGGTTGATTTAAGAAAGTAAATGGGTCAGTTATGGCAATGGCAAGGGGGCTTTGTTCCAAAAATGGCTCATCTCAAACCAGCCACATGTAAGATATGTGCAGGATTTGGATACTGGGCCAAGTGCTACAAACCACTTCCACTAATCTGGTTTAGAGCTGGGGTCTTCAAAAGGCTACATTGTGGCTGGGATCTGGCCCAGTTCTGCACAATATCAAGGTTAAGTTGGTGTCCTTGCAGCCAGATTGCAATGGCTTCAGCATGGCATTATTGCATGGCAGAATGTGGGCCAAATGTAAGTATTAATGTGGGTCAGTACTGGGCTTCACTAATTTTCTTTCTGGGTGTCTGGTTGGTTTCAACACAAACTCTGTGACTATGACAGATGTCAGCTGTCCTGTGTAAATGCCACCTTAATTTAGCAACAGCCGGCTTCACACTCAGTTACAAATCTTCGCACTTGGCAGATACTCCCAACTTGTTTATGATTCGAACTGGCAGATACTCCCAACTTGTTTATGATTCGAACTGGCAATCTTCCAGTCACAGGCCTTGGTCTGTAACTGCTGCCAAGGTGAAAAGAAAGACAGTCTTAGAGAAGTCTCAGGTTCAGGTTAGGGCAAGCATCTTGCCTTCCTGAGAATCCCTACCGGCCTCAGAGACAGTGTTTCACAGCAAATGGCCCTTCATGGAAATTTGTGATTTTAAAGTCTAATTGTTTCTAGAGTGCAAATCATATCTCCATATTGTAATCTACAAATGTAAGTGGGAGTTTAGAAAAGTTTATAACTGCAATACTTCTGTTATAAAAACCACAATCCTTGGCTAAAAACTCATCAAAATGCAATTTGAATACTTAAAACGAACGCATGTGGTGAATATGACTTCTACAGAAATGTGTTCACCTTTTAAGCTTTCTAAGTGCTTGGTTTCATAAATCAAACACACCTCATGCAGTTAATGGTGTTTGGAAACATTACTGTAATGCATTTTTCCTGTCCTCCTGTCAGTCTCTGGCATTCAGCCTGTTGATACTACCGCAGGAGGGGGGGGGCAGTGTTTATTCAGCTCCATTAGCATGGCTTTCTGTTTGCCTTCTAATTACTCTGTACTCAGAATGCCTCAGACCAGTTTGAGGAGTAGCAGCGGGCTCAGTTGGATGCAATGTCTTGCAGATCAACCCAAACCCCTTTCTGCCACTTTGCTTTGCTCTCCTCTCCTTTTTGCACGGTCAGTCTCTCTCTCTCATTATGTGTATTTCAACTCCTTCGTCGTCCTCTCTGTTTGTGTCTCCTCTCTTTTCTTTTGCTTATCTCCTGCATGTCTGAACTTTCCACACTCTCTTGCTTCGTCTCAGCTCTCCGTGTCTATTCCTGCTCTTTGTTTCATCTCGTGTCCTATGATATCTTCATGTTTCAGAAAGAATATATGTAAGACTTAAGATCTTTTTAAATCTGCCTAGATTTGAATTTAAGACAAATTTTGATGCCAATCAAAATAACAAAGCTGACACAATCATCCACAAATAAACAGCTAATAACTAAAACTATAAATTGACATAAAGAAATTATGATAGGAATTTAAGGAGGAAGGGAATTCTTAATCAGAAATAAAGTTCAGTTGTGTTCAGTAAAGCAGATACAATGGATCCTGTCCTTCTAACCTATGTTACATAAGAACCTCAGAAGACTGAGAAACCTACCATTGCATGCAGAAACAAGTGCAAATCTGCACAGCAGCATGCAGCTTTGATGCATAATCAAAGTTATCAAAAAACAATGCATGACACTCACCACAAAGCCAGCGAGGTAGTGATATGTCAACCTCAGACTTATCCAGAATCATTAGCGATTGGCACTTGCCGTATGCTATAAAGACCCGGTTACAACAGAAATTTGCACAGCGAAATTCCTCTGTTTGTTAAATATGAGGTTTTATTAAAAAGAGTGGTTTGAACAACGTGTTGTCCAAACATGTCAGAAATCAAATGGTTTAAAGTTGTTCCGAATGACAACACTGGAAGGCGGAGTGAAAAGCCGGCCATCATAGGGAGGGCAGAGACGCGATATTGTTTAAATATCGAGAAATAATGGTGCACATATTCAGACAGCCTCTTGTGGAAGACATTTATAGTGTTTCACTCGGTTGTTCACATGAAAAGTGACAGAAATAGAGAGCTAGAGAGAGAAGTTCAAACCCTGGCTCCCTTCTCAACTCTGCACAGCTTGCCAAATTTCAAGGTCAAAGTTCACCAAAGTTCAACTTGATGCAAAGCACTGGCGCAAAACATTTGTCCCTGCGAGCATATCCATGATTTTGCCATAAAATTTCACCATTTTAAATGCTGGTGAGACAGAGCCTTAAAAATAACACCTCGAATGGATACATTAAAGTAATTCAAAAATCATTTAACACTGTTGAGTGTATTGCTAAAGGCTAATGATATACGAAGCATTTGTAGGTCTGTTTTGTTTGATGGTGGTATATGTTTCTTATTATTGTGACTAATTGTCCAAATTAAAACAGCATGGCTCTATGTTGAGATATTTACAGTCCAGTTTGACTGCAGAAAATTTTCAACCATTTTAAAAATTAATAGAAATAGAAACTCTCAGTCTCAAAGAGCAAGGACTACTTTCTTGACATGTTTAGCAGAAAGAAATCTACTAAAGAACACACAGACACTGACAGTAGCCTCAATAAACCAGCAGGCAATGAACTGACAAAAAAATGTTTTCAATAATTGCCTGACTCTTTCTTGATAAATAAAATCTTTCAATTCCAATATGTCTATTACTGTGTCTGTACACATACAGCCAATAGGGGAAATTTACTGAATCACATCCTGCAGTACAAGATGACACGTGTTTTCAGAAGAGTGGTTGTAACAAGAAAAGTAAATTGCAACACTTGACATCACGAAATAATGGAATTCACTGACATTTACAGATTGATTGATAGTATCTTAGAGTCTGGACATTTTCATGGAACATTGCCACTTTATAGAACAAGTCCAGTTTGATTTAACAAAGCAAATGTGACGGGAGAAGGAAAAGCAATGTTTTGCATATCACTGTTGTAATGTGAAAGCCTCATAACTGTTATGTATGTTTGATGTTTCACTTCAATTAGGGGACTACCTACAAAAGATTCTATGATGATGAAGTTCCCTCAAAACCTATTGGTTAATGTCAAAAATGCTTTATAATTAAAGACAAGGCTGTTCTTACTTTTTTTTAAGTATTATTTTGCAAGATTTTCACAAATATGCAAGGAAAGAGCGTTTTTCTGGATTATTTGAAGAGCGTTTCAGCTGTCATTAAATCATGAAAAAACACATTAATAGGATTTAAACATAATAATGCTCTATAATCCCTTAAATGTAGATACTGTAAAACTTTTTAACTATCTAGCTGGACTTTCTCTTTCTGTCTGTGATATTGAGTGGCCTAGGTTCACACCAGAGGCCCCCCCCACATAGAGTTTCATCACAGCCTCAGTAGGATGCCACGGTGTATATGAACAACAAACTGATTGAACCTCCTCCTCTTCTGCTCTCTCCCTGCCCTCCTCCCTCTTCTCCTCCTCTGCTTCACGTTTGATGTCCCTTTCCTTTCTCTCTTCCAATATCTGACTTTTACTCCCCTGTTTCTATATCTTTCTTTTTCTCACTTATCTTTCTCATTCTCTGTCCCTAGCCAAGCCTAATAACTCAGCCAAAGCTGTGACCGTCCAGGCTGGCTCCAAGTCGGTGGTGGTGGCCCAGTGCGAGGCAGCTGACGGCAAACCAGCAGCCACCATCAAGTGGCTGGCGTCGGTTGGAGGGAACCACTCAACCAGCACCATGAACGGATCGGATGGCACGGTGACAGTACGCAGCGAGTATCGGCTGGTTCCCACGGCTGCAGATAACGGCAGGGAGGTAACCTGCATGGTCGACCAGAGGACACAGGAGCGGCCGTGGGCTTACCCTATTAAGCTCTCTGTGGAGTGTAAGGAAAACACACCTACCCACTTTAATAGTTATACTTATTTCACATAATAATGTCTTCTTGAATATTAATGATAAATGATGCATAGCCCCATAGGATACTTTTACTATAATGTGTCATGGGTCCAAATAATAATAAAAACAACTTGGCTGGATCCAAAAGTGCCAACTGCCAATAACTCCAGACACAGATCAGTGCCTTGCCAGAGCCTTTAGGCCCTTACTTTGGCAGTCACCTGTAGACACTTCACCACTAAGCTATAGACATCACACAGATTTCCAAATATAAAAACAATCAGTACACATTTATATCGAAGCTGTGAGACAGCAATGATGAGATGGCAGCAATGATGATTTAATATGTTGTATGCAGCATTTTATCCACACACACCCCTTCTAAAGCACTTCCAAGTCACTTCTCTAATGATCTGAATAAAACAACATCTGGTCTATTTGCTGTAACATCTGAAAACACTTTCAGTTGTGCATAGGTTAAACACTGGATGTAACACAGGAATAGAATAAACCGTATTGTTAATTTGTTGTAAAAGTCACTGTTTCTATAATGCAATGTGTGTGTGTAATGCCTGTGTAAAGGCCCATTTACATACAGTATAGCAGCCCTGCAGAGTATGTTAGAGTATCTAATAAGTTTGGGAAGTAAACAACGAGTGCAGAGAGACTGATTGTCATTTGAATGTACATAATAATGGAGAACAATTTTTGCTCCCAGTGTTGGTGTACTTAGCATTTCATTTATGGGGGCAGGTCATTATACAACCAGCTGCTGGGACTTCCTATAGGTGAGTTTGTGAGGGAACAAGAGTTTAAAACCACCCCTAAAACCAACTGTGCCTTGGCTAAAGTTGTTTTAAACCTTTATTGACTTAGCATATGTTTGCCACACGATCCGTGGTTAGCTAATCGATTAACTGATACAGTAGCCTATAACTAATATACATTTTATTAAACAAATGACTTGGCATACATGCATTACAGTTAGCCTACCGTTATGACATTCCATCTGATCCTTTGCTGATTAGCCGTACACCGTTTCTGTTTTGTTCTTAATTTATAAGCAGATTGTGACAAATTAATCCAGATTCTGTAATTACATACAATATGAGGACAGACTAAACAGATTCCTCCGTTAGCGCCCTATCTTAAACCTAAGCCCAAACTTGAAGAACGGCTCAGTTGCACAAAATGTTGGCACATGGGACTTTTCATCTTTTTGTTCTTTTAGGACTTTTGGCACTTAGGAGAATAGAAAATCAAAAGCACGTGTTTACACACAAATGTGTACACACACGTTGCTTTCGTCGAATCCATTAAATTCCATTCTAATTTACATGAGATTAAAACATAAGGCAGGTTCAGCATGGCTTTACAGAGATTTAGGGAAGCTGACAGCATTGTCTCAACTTTGTGACCTTGTTTGCCGTTTACTGCAAAGATGGAACAGATTGTCTTTGTCCAGCCTCTTTTTTATAATCTGCACATAACCAAACTGCCTGTCAAACTGTTGCAAGAAATAACGAGGAATACATGCCAGCCCATCAAGCTGTCAAATTTCCTTTAGTGGCTTTTAAGAAACATACACAAACTGTGCATCTCAGTACGTATGTATGTATGTTTGTAAGCAGATTTAACATCTATGTGAATACAGTATTTGTGTGTATAGGCATATATGCAGTATGTATACACCTATAACAATACATATACTCAAATGTGAACACAAACAAGGCTGAAAGATCTCACCTGTCAAGCTGTCAGTGCGTATGCTGTGGGCTGTAAGACAAACACAAACATGTTTATACTTATATACTTGTGAGGACACTCATTCCTTAGTCTCCGACCCCACAACTGAAACCTAATTCTAACTTTAACCCTAAAAGCAACCCTTAATCAAGGTGAGGAGCTGCAAAGATAGAAATACCAGAGCACACACGCTTTACACTCCTGGCTGTGTGTGTGTGTTAGTTTAGTGATGGTGTGAGGGATCATGTCTCCTGTCTGCTGTGTAACTCAGATCAGCTTTTATAGGTCAGCGCTCTCTAGGAGGAACACACATCACACCACACACTTGCCCTCCTGTCCTGCTGCTTCTTTCTCTCATTGCTGTGGCACACTGTCCTCTCTTCACACTCCCTTCTCTGTCTCTCTCTCCCTCTTTCTTTTTCAATCTCTCCCTCTTTCTTTAGATTTTTAAAGTGAAAAATGTGAAGGGAAACAGAGCTAAGTTTTTCTGTTCTGCCTGTTTTAACTTCCTACACACATCGTTGCTTTGGTTTGCCTTCACTTTAACGTAAGACTCTTATGTGTGTGGCACTAACTGATTTTCTCATCCTCCTGGTATAAGTGTGCCTTGATTTCGAGGGAAAAGCTCTTTAAGGTAGCATTTTCTTCTCCACATTTCTGAGATTTTTATTCAGGATACAGCAGAGCTTACACACATCTCTATACACACAGGGCATACCATCCCTTTTTCGGCTTGTATTGAGGTTTTGTTTGGGATACAACATTTTGACAGATTAATAAAACATCTCAAAATGGCAGAGATTCATGAAGGTAGCCTCATCCTGTTTACTATCAATCCTCTAAGCCCATTTTACAGTACACTCCACACACAGCCCCTTCTTGTTATGAAAAGACACTTGTGACGGTGACCTTCTTCATATCAAGTTGTTATATATGCTAGTCTGCCACAGTTGACAGATATTATGAACCACGCAACTCGCTGAAAAGAGAGAGAATCTTGCACTGAGAGGCTGAAACCAGTTGATGGCTTGCTAGTGGGCACTATAGAGTTGCAAAGTGGGAAGAGGTATTTTGGGTTTCTAGATTTTAGGACTGTCAAGGGCACCTGTGGATCCTTAAAAAGGCTTAAAAAGTCTTATTTTTAATTATGAAAGGTCTTAAATTTTGAGATGATGACTAGAGAAATCTTGTATAGGCCACAATTCTTTCATAATTAACAAAAGTGGACACTTAACATGTCAATGCACTGTATTGTGGGGCGACTCTAGTTTCTGAGCAAACTAGATGCAGTCAAACATATTTATGAATCTCAGTTTCATTGATTTCATCGATAGGAATGATTGATGCGGAAACAGTGTTCTTTATCAACCCTATCTCTCTCTTTCTCTCTTTCAGACCCCCCTTCTGTATCCATAGAGGGCTACGACAACAACTGGTACGTTGGCCGCTCAGACGCCGTGCTCCTCTGCCTGGCCAACGCCAACCCTGCACCCACCACCGTCACCTGGACCGCGTAAGAATCACACTCCGTCCATCTGTACAGTTGATCCTTCTCTCACCACCTCCCCCGGGGGAAACCGTCTGAGTTTCTAATTGTTGCTATAATCACGACAAAAGCGTGCATAACAATCCTTCCTTTTATTGATAATTTCTTCGTAAGTTTTTGATAAACACAAACGCTCTTAACATCTCATCCTGATGGACAGATGGTGTGCTGTGTTGTGTGTGTGTGTGTGTGTGTGTGTGTGTGTGTGTGTGTGTGTGTGTGTGTGTGTGTGTGTGTGTGTGTGTGTGTGTGTGGTTTTCTTGATGAACTGAGCAGGGAGACAGAACGCTGCTGTTCACGTCTGTGATTTTGCTCACATTAATGCTGTCTTTGAATATCACAGTCACAAACTGTCTCTTTTTTCTTGTTTTTCTTTTTTTCTATCTTTTCCCATCTTTTCTCATTTTCCTCTCTCCCTCTCTCATCGATTTTATCTTTTTGATTTTCTTTTGCTTCATCATCTTTTATCGAATATCTTCTTACTGCTTTTTCTTACATTTTTTCCTCCCTCCCTCTGTTGCCTCTCCTTTTTCTTCTGTTATCCCTCATTTCTCCTATCTTTTTCTTTCTCTCCCTCCATCACCTCCTGCTTTCCATGTTCCATTCCTCTTTTCCTTTTTCATCTCACCAAATCCCGTCTTCACCACCTCAATCCCCCTTTATTCCATCCCTCTTTCCTTCCTTCCTTTCCCTCCGGCTCCCTTCTCTCCAGGGCGTCCGGTGCTTTGCCAGACACGGTGGTGGTGGACGGCAACAAGCTGACAGTGAGGAAGGTGGATGACGCTGTCAACACCACTTTCATCTGCGAGGTCAAGAACAAGCAAGGGGCCAGCAGGCACCAGATCACGACTATCGTCATCGGTGAGTCCATCAAACCACAGACAACACTCGCACACATGCTTGCTGTACATGTGTGGAAGTCTCCACAGATGCACACAACAGAGTACAGGTGCATGTATATTTACCTGAAAATATGATGAACACAGGTGACACAGCCGAACATTCCATCTAACACAACAGGACAATTTTCTCAAACAGCATGCGATCACTGCCTGCACACACACACACACACACACACACACACACTGTGAGTCACACCAGTTAGCTGATGCTACTGCACGCATTATCCCGTGCACATATGTATTTTCACATGTACAGTTGTGTGTGCCTTGACACATGCACACTCACACATATAGACATTTGCATGCACATATAGGCTACATCCTTCCTAAAACATGCAGACACATGCACACATGCATGCACATAAACATAAATATCTTTGTCACACACATGCTGGGATCAGGGCTGATCTGAGAGCTGCAGGGATGCTGGTCTCTCTCAATCTTCACACTGGATTTTTTTCATGTATTCCTCCTTGCTGGCCAGCTTTCAGCAAGGGGCGGCAGAGGCTTTTGATTGACCCTTTCCCCACAGCAGGGCCAAATTGCAGGACAAGGGCCAACTCGAAATGTTTATAACTTCAGATCGAAACCACTCTCCTGAAACTGGAGTCTATACAGCCACGCTGCGACCAGGAAACTGTAGCTCTGCAGGACGTAAATTAAATGTGAATAGTGGTTTATGAGTCTGAGAGTAGACCCTCGTTACAGCGTTTTGGCCCTGTGGTGGACACTACAGTGTTGGGATTGTTGGAGGGTTTCTAAATTCTTCAAAGGGGTTCAAGTTGGTGTGAGCCAGTTTGTCCAGGTTTGTTTGTTTCATTTTTTTAACATAACAACTAACACCTTCTAAGCATGAGTGCTCTATCTTTCTTCTTTTATGTTTTCTTTCCTCTTTTACCTTTGAATCTCCCCCTCAGAGTATGACGGTTGTGTCTGCATGCCCTCTTGATCTTTCTGCTGGGTCTTTTGACGTTTGCTAGTCCGGTGATTCGGCTGCTATTGACACAGTGTTCAGTCGGGGTTTTTCCTCTGCCCGATGATGCTTTCACACATTGATCCAACACACACACATACACCTGCACTCACAAGCACGCGCACACAAACCCAGGAACATGTCTGCATGCTGAAATGCCTTACTGCACTTCAGCAGACGGGCCTCGAAACCTGTTAGTGTCTTTTTTATCACCGTATGTGTGTGTTCCCACAGTGTTGCACTCCACACTGCCTGCTTGACTGGTCAAAATGCTTTCCTTCCTTCTTCTTCAATTCTTTTTTGAGGAATTAGTTTGGATAATCACCATGTTGAGCTTACAACAAAACAAAAAAAAACAACTTCTGCTATTTTGCCAAAAGACAGAGAGAAAGCTACATTTAGAAAATCCGTGGGAAATCGGAGCTGGAGATTTGAATTGTCTCCTCTGAGAACAAAGATGCTTTGTAGCCAGGCGGTGTGTTGGGAGGGATGTGTGGGAGGTTCAGAAGTGGCTAAGCTGCTACTGTTCTTGCTGGAAGCGCAGCGTTGTGACTGACTCAAAGTATCAGGGAGAGTACTCTTTCCCCTTATAGCACACACACACACACACACACATAAGCTTAACACACTGAAATCCTTTACAGACACATGTAAAATCTCCCAGAGTCCACACATTACTCACAAAGTAAACACACATACTTTAAGTTGAGGACTCGCGCACACACACACACACACAAATGTTTTATCTTTCATGCAAGTACCTGAGATCGAGCCCAGACTTTGTGATTCATCCTCCTTTGTGTGAAATGTGTCCTTGGTGTTTCACGGTTTGCTTGTGTTCCACCACAGTAAAATAACTAGATGGGTATAAGGTAACGTAGGAACTTTAATTCAATTTAACACGTTTACTTATAGAAGGCGAGTGCCAGAACTTAGACTCAAGCTGGCGATGTGTGGGCTAACAGAGCGCTTTGCTGAATGAATAAACAAAGATGGTAGCATGTTTGGTTTTTTTCTTGTTTTTTTTTTGCGTTTTAGCCAACACACTCATCTGACTTCCCATGAATATATAGGGAATTAGTGTATTGCTCAAGGACACTTTCACTTTGACTATTGTGGGAATCAAAGCTGTGACCTGTATTTACTGCTTCCTGCCATGTTTGTCATTGTAGAAATCCTCATTTTGTGTGTCTGTACTACTTTTTAAATGCAAATGTTATTATTTCAGCATTAATATGATTCCTAGCTTCTGCTGACCAGATACTCGATTGTAAAATTTGCATGTCTAATTCAAGTTGGTGTCAAGGTGGGAAGACGCACACTATTCTTTTAGGCTGTTGGACAATAAAAAGTAGCCCTGGACTTTTTAATGAGATCAGCTCAATACCCAATAAACGTTACAATAGCAACAGAGTCAACATTAAGCCAACATTCATCTTGACATAAAATGCACCACAGTTGAGCCTTGAACTCCAAACGAGTCAAAAGCCTTAACAACTACACCATAGGGTCAGGTGTTTAGCCCTTCTAGGGACAAATGCTACAAATAACCTTAGACTATAAATTCTATGCTAGGAGGAATTATGCAGTGAATGTTACATGCTTAAGTGTTTGTCCTTAACCACTACACCATAAAGTCATAAAAAGTATTGAATGCCCAACTAATCCTGTCAAGACCATGTTAATACCTACTAGCATCGCAAATGTGCATTAAATAAACTCTTAATTGTGGTGACAGCAGGTGAATCATGACATATAACCTCAAAATGAATTGGGCCACCAGCTCACTCCCCGGGCCAGTCATCAGAACCACAGCCCAATGTGGTTGAATGTTTTTTCTTTTGCATTGGCCCAAATCTGAAGGCAGCCTACCAGAAAAACTCCCAACACTCCAGATGGCCAGTCTGCCACTGGTAGTGAATCAAAAAATGACTGCATCTATTGACTCACCTATCTAAAAATCATTATATACATTGCAAAACGACTCATTCAGCAACATGTAAGTTACTAATTAAAGCACACACCAGCAGTTAAACCACTGAACCCACTGAGCGAATTAATCATATACCTTCTGAACAAAACATGATACTGCCCGTCTGTCTAAGAAGTTCTTTAAGTCTGTTACAGAAAATGAATGTTTTTATAATTTGAAACAAACCAAGGGAATTCAGCAAATGAGCTACTAAACTAAGCACCAGCAACCAAATTGCTGAACCAATCAGCGTGCACACACCCCAAAAAAATTAATAAAGTTTTCCATAGGACAGCATGGCACAGTAAACGTAATGAAAGCTGATTTGCACAAACAGCAAAAAGTGCCTGTTGCTTCTTTTCTTCTTCTTTTCATCCAACCAGCTCACTGTGGCCATTCCTCACCACAATATTTAAAAATCATCTGCTGAAAATGTCAATATGTCATGTAGACCTTTTTTTAACAATATCACCACTAATAAAGCACCACTAACTTTGGGGCATTGTATTTCCTATAGCTGGTTCACAATAAAAGCCTTGTAGTGGTTCAATAATGGAAAACTCTTAGTACTGAGACAGTACTTGAGCTGAACACAGCAAGACATTTTAAAATGGTGCTTTCTCTGTAGTCATCTGCAGTACTATGCATGTATTGAGCCAATTAGTTCAGAACAAGATACAGCTTTGGTTGAGGAAGGAGACCATTACAGGTTGGCCCTTCTACCAAGCAATATCAAAGGTCAATGTGCAGTATGCATCTTCTGCTGTGAGGTTGCAGTCAAAATGCATAGAATCATAGATTGGTACGCCATGGTGAAGCTAAACCGTGCTATTCTGAGAATTTGAGATTAGTTTGTTGTGACTAGTTAATTACAGCTTTTTTATTTTTGAGTGCAGCTAGCATGGAAGTCGTCATCATCATCATCATCAAAGAAAGCTGTTTTTTAAAAGTTTCACTGACACAAAAATGGCTTGGTGTCATACATTAGCACAGTGCCTTCAGTAAAACCAAAAGATATCATGTCTTTGGATCAAAGAGACCCTACTTTTGTTCAGTATACATCTGTGTTTCCTGAAGAAAGAACATTAAGAGTAAACCACTTGCCACTAATTGTAGTGATGGCCAGTTCCAGTCTCTCAGTGTGAGATCTAAACTGTCAGGCGCGCAAGGCCCCGGCTCTCAATAATGTAACAGTTAATACCCCGGCACTTTGTGTACACGGGCCAAACACACCCCGCTAATTTCCCTGCTGAGAACTGTTAACGGCTCCACTCTGTTCTGTTAAATGGTAGATGAAAGCACCGTGCTGTCTGGCTTTTCTGCTGCCGTCAAGCAGCCGTCACGTGTCATGATTTCCCCTCAGCCTCCACCGGGGCCACGACTTAGAGGAGGCAGAGATGTGGGGTTGCATGAGGGGAAAAAAAGAGATGGGGGAAGAGAGGTGAGGCAGGAGGAAGAGACTATCGGAAGAGAGAGAAAGATGAGGATGAGGAGAGGAAGGAAGTGGGGAGGATAGTAGAGGAGAAGGGGATGAAGAAGAGTTGAAGGAAGAGCTTGGATGGCACTTGGAGGCATATTGGGAAACCTAATAAACACACACACACACACCTACACACAGTCCATTTCTTTCTTATGTATCCTGAGCTCTCAGGAGTGAACTCTGCTGTAAGGCAGCTAGAGATTTTGTTTTGCTGATGAGAGTGAAATGTGTACAGCACCCCCCTTAACCATTACACACACACACACACACACACACACACACACACACACACACACCCACACACACCCCACAACTCCCATCCATTCACATGCACATTATGCCAGCTATGCATGGCTTGCTTGGTTGCCACGGTGCCAGCTGGATCTGCCCAGCACACCGTGCACAGAGAGAGAGGGAGAGGATGTTGGCAGAAAAAACTATTGGAGTGGAGGATGGGAGGGGATATGAGGTGCGGTGGGCAGCAGAAAAAAGACTGAAAAGTGATTGCAGAAGGGCTGAAAACCAAGGTAAAAGTAGTGTTGGAGGAGAGACGGTGAAAAAATCAGAAAGCAATGGAGAGACATAAACAGAGGTAACAGCAGGAGGAGAGCGGCAGGAAAGTCCTCTAAAAACTCCCATGACATCTCATCCAGTTTGAAAGAGCGAACTGGGAGGAGGCTGTGACCCACTCTGTCCTCTACCCCTCTGCCCATCACTCTATCCTTCCCCCCATACATCCAGTCCTTTCATGGGGAGTCCAGCTGGCACTGGGCTAGGGGCTGTTGTTGCCGTTCAAACACACACATACACACACTCATACACACAGTCACATCTGAGGGGACCAGTGGAGAAGCATTTCCTGGATTGCCTGCGGCAAGCAAGATATCTGTCCACTGGAAAGACACATACTCACTTTGCAGGCAAACACACACACACATACATATACACACAGTGTTTCACACATGCACACACATACAAATTGGACCATGCAGCTCTGTGCATAAAATAATCAGATAATCTAGCCATGGGGGGAAACGTTGGCACTGACTCTCTCAGACATAATCCCTGGACTAACCTCTGTACAGGCTTAATGAAACACACATACAGTATGCAGATACACACAGACGAGGTTGAGTGATATAGGAATAGTATAGTATATTTTATAATATTCAAAATATTAGCGCAATATAACTTAATACATTACTCCCCAAAGTTTTGATAAATTCATTTTAGAAATTAGAGGATTACTACTGGATGCTTATTTTTTGATTGGCTGGCACACGTCCCTGAAAGTAATATGACCTCAAACAAAGATCTGTTCAACAGTTCAGCCACCATTCTAAATCAGTGTGCAGGGTAGTTTATAGTAAATTGCAGATTACCATAACAACAGTACTTCATGCTTGATACTGTGTTAACAAATGAATACTATGGACATGACTAAGAGTTAAACTGATATAAAACAAACAAACAAAATAGATGATATAGAAGTTTAGTAAGAAAAAGCTGCTTCCCTCAGGCCATCAAGAAGGTGAACTCCGTCCTGTGTATATCTTCAGCCTCGTCAGTGCCATATCGAACCAAAATGGGTCCGTTTTTAACCCAGTAATTTTAGTATTTATTATTCTTTATTGCTTACTAGCCTTTAGCACAGCCTCAAGACTATGCCACCCTGTATTTCACTGCACATACTGAATGAGCATGTGACAAATTATGGCTTGTGTCCATATAGTGCCTAGAGAAAAAGCACTGCACCCAGCTTTTTTCAGAATGCGCTGACTTTTTTTATGCAGCCTCTCCGAGCGCTTCTAGTTGAAAATATTTGAACTTTTCAGAAAGGCGCTCGTGTTGTCGATGTCGTTCCTTTTCAGGCAACCAATCATATATTACATGAGGCAGGACTCGTCACCCTGGTAACCAAGAAAATGGAGGACAAGCTTGTTCTGTCTGTCTGTCCGGAGCTTTATGATATGCCAGACAGAAACAGAATCATAACAGAGACAGAAAAGCCCATTTGTGGGAGCAGATCAGCCAGACACTGAATGATGCTGGTGCGTGTTGTGCTTTTATCACCCTACGCATTGTAAGCTTGTTGTTAGCTGTGCAGTCAACCCTCTGTTAAAGTAGCGTAGTGGCACAAGCACGATAATGCACTCTGAGATGTCCTGTTGTACAAAATTAATAGTTGAGGCAGTGCCGAAAAACACTTTGAAGCAAAGTCATGGCGTTTCCTCTGCCTCTTGTGTTCTTCGGCTCCCCATTGTCCATTATTTTTATATATCAGGACACCTTGTCGTGTGTTATTTGCGTACATAAAATGTAGCACACAGAAAATGCTATATGCTTCCTTGTTTCAGTCTTTTCTGTGCATACTTCTAGACCTCAAAAATCCAATGTAATCAGAATACAGTACTACATTTCTAAAGTGTTCTTGTCCTTGGTAACTAGTAATTTGTTACAGGAACCTGCCCAATTCTGCTAGTACATACAGGTTGAGGCACGTATATAAAAATCTTTCTCACTGTCCTTCTCACTCAGTCTCTCTCACACACACATAAAATACAAACATAGCTAACTACCATGTCTCTGCAGCTCTTCAAGGTTTCCTGTATATACTATATGATGTGTTGCTACAGTAACAGACAGGAAATGGCGGCCTTTTTAGACTGCCAGTCATGATGGAGCTGATTTAGTTTCCTTAGTTTGGGCCCCAGGCGACAAAATTGTAGCGAAATGCAAAAAAAAAAAAAGAACAACACACCAACCTGCTGAACATCTCGTAGATGTTGGAGGTGTGGACATTAAGTTTGGTTCTGGTTTATTCTTGGCTCAGTTTGATGGGGTTTTCACTCTATTAATACCTTCAAAATACACACAGCAGATGTCTAACCAAAATAACTGTGTATTAACAAAAATCTTAAAATCCACGGAGATGACAAACTGTGGTGGTATTCCATAATTGAATAAATATTTTGGTAAGAAAATGCTCTGTTTGCTTTATATTGTCTGGAGAGGGATTTCCTCACAGGATCAGCTAGTGGTGTAACATTTGTTTAGTCAAATAATTTGGCAAAATATGGAAGCCTTGCTGTTTCCTTGTGGTTACCTTATTATTATTATTACTACCTGTGTTTGAATCGCCTGTCTGCTCGCACACATACAGCTGTGATTTATCAAAGCTGTTTGGCTTTCAGTGGAGGCTGGTTCCTGCCAAGCTGCTAAAAGAAACAGTGTTGTCAGAGCTTCACTACAACACAGCATGCTGTGTCACTGTGGTGATTAACAAACGTGTTATTTCATATAAGATGTGCCTAAAAATGATATTAGAACTCACTATTCACTAGGAAATGGCATTTCACTTGTGTCTTGTTTTCACAATTGTGGTTAAAAATGGATCTTGTGGTGAAACACCACACAGGGAGAGATAATTTAAGTGTCAGAAATTCTCTATGAAAAATCTTGAGCTGTGACAAATTCTTGAAAATGAGTAAATTAAATCCACCAGCATACAGCCAGGGTGTGAAGGGAAAATAACTGCTTTTTGTAGTTAAATAAAATAAAATTAACCATCACATTTATCATTTTGTCATTATGAAAGTTGCTACGTTTTAGATTTTGGATGATAGGAGTAGTTGAGGGGCAGATGGCTGAAAAGTTTGAGGACAGTTTTATTGATTGTGACTTTTATCTCTTTCTATTCATGCACTATGAGGTAAAAAATGAGATTTTAATAGAAAAATAGCTGAAAATAAAAATAAATTGCACTAATTTTGTTGATACTTTTGTTAAATGGATTGAATTAAGGTGTTAAATACTTTTAATAATAACAAATATAATTTCCATGGTGTTGAATTCCTTTTTAATTGTATTGTGACTTTAAGTCTACATAATTACTGATCTCCTATCAGATGCGTTGTTCTGACGGCTCGGGTGAATCCAAATCTTGGCAGTAACAGTGGGAATGATTTCATCCAGATGAGTTTCATTGCCACAGCAAAGTGATTTCCCAATGAAGTTTATCCCCTTAAAATGAGAACCAAGAGAATGGGAGGGGGCTCTATCTGTGTACAAAAAAATATTCTCTGACAATCAGAAACAAAGCTGAGGAAATCTGATAAAAACTTTCAGAAATCACAGAAAAAGCTCCGTTGCTGCCCCCTCTGTGTGACTGTTGGGGCTGCGGCCACACAGGGGTAACGTCTGTCAGGGAGATAAGAGCTGAGGAGAGAGCCTCCAGGCTACGGCTTATCACACACACAGTACTGGAGGGAATACACAAACACACACATACACACAAATACATACGGGTGGGGGTGTGAGAAGTCTTCCACGTATGGAGATTTGAGGTGGGGGAAGTTTATATCTCACCTCAGTATCACCGGGTGCCCGGCAACAGTAACTTCAGTCTATTTCTCTATCTGACTCACAGCAGGATGAACGTCCAGTCAACAGATTACCGCCACCGGTGCAGGCTCAGAAAGACAGAAAGAAATCTCTCTGTATGTATGTAACATTTCCACCGGCGCATATTTGTGGCTTACGATTGGAGCTTGTTCAGTGTCTCAGACAGGAACTGACCCGGGGCAATCAGAGGAAACGTTGGTGGTGTTTGTATTAATCGAGCTATGGTGGATAATAATCATCCCATCTTCCAGTTGTGTGATTTTTGCCGATGGATGATGAAACTCATTTGCTTCTGTAGAGCATAGCTGACCCCACAGGCTGGTACTCTAGCTGCATTATGGGTAAAATATCAGGTGTATTTGGTCATGTCAGCAACTTTTTCAGGCAGCTTGCGAGGCATTGCACTTGCAGCCTTGACTATTTTCAACAGGGTTTTTTTTTATATCTCAACACAATATGACATTAATGAGCATGATAACTTTAATTGAGACATAATAATAATAATAATAATAATAATAATAATAATAATAATAATAATAATAATAGAGACCAAACATTCACTGTTCACCTAAAACCACCATGTGTCAGTTCCTCAGAATTAAACACCCAGTGCTTCTTTCTTCTTTCTTTTTTGAACATTTAATACTCATACATTGGAAAGCTGTCAGAGAAGAGGCCCAGATAACACAAGCCTAAATAGACATTAGTGCAGCATAACCTCATGACATGTTGGGTTTTGAGTAGTGGATAACACTTTTTTTCTCATATTCAAATAGTCACTCTCTTGCTTTTATTATTGTATTGTTACTCTCTCTTTAACTTATGTGTAGAACCCAGTGCTGAATGCGACAAGTTAATCCCCTGAGTCTGTGGGTTGTTGAAAAGCACTCTGGGAAATGCAAGAAATCACAAACTGAAACAGAGAGAAATGCTGTGAGACAATTGGTAAATTATAACACTCCAGTGAGCAATTATCTGCTCTGTCCCGTACAGTTATCAAAAAAATAACACAGAAACTAATTACCACCCGATGCAAAGCAGAGACTGCTTTGGCTCAGCAGAGTGTGGGGTCAGAGTGTTTTTACAAAAGGGTGGGAGCGGACAATTCCACATGCTAGCAATTACAATGTAAGTGATGTTTATTCTTTTTTTGGGGCAGTATGCTCTTTAAATGCAAACCTTTTGTATATTGAATCAAAATGAGAATAAACACTACTTAACTTCTCCAACAAGTAGGAGAAACTACCCCCTAGTAACAGAATGTATAATTCTCTGTTGTCATAGTACAATCACAATTATCATCTGTCTGCTTTAAAAAGATTGATGATAGCCTGTATTTGAAAGTGTCCAGAACACAGATTTGGCCTGAAGGAGCAAACTTGTTATGTAGTACTGTGTGTTTGGCATTTCTTTAACATTACGTGATCTACAGTACATTGGTCAAGTACCCTGTCCTTCAAATATGTACTGCAAGACACCAGCAGGGGAAGAATAGATAGATTAATAGAAGAAGAATAGATGTGTGTTTGGGTCAGCAGGGTGTCCTGGTGGAGAGAGAGAAGGTCTCATTATTGAAGGGTCAACAGTTCAGTCTCAACATGAGCCTGTGTGGGTGTACCAACACTGTGTGTAGCTTGTCCCTCATTCCCCTCCCTATTTCTTTAGTCAGTGTTAAAAGACTAAAATCTAATGTGAATCAGAGTTTTTCCATGTAAGATTCACTGCTGACTTTGCATGTTAGGCTGTTTAAGAGAATGTACAGTTTGGTACAAGTTGTGTAACACTGTGTTCAGCAGAAAATCTCAAATGCACACCAGATACATGCCACCAATAACAATATCAATACCACTTTTTTACTTAGGCAGCAGAAATTGTTACAGCTGCATGTAAATATACAAGAATATATTCCGGAGAAAGTATTTAAAGGTCTTTTCCAAATAATTTTGTCATTGGAGTCAATCTGTAATTAAAGGAAAGCAAATTGAGGTAGTGTGAAGTAGAATATTTAGGGGAAATTCCTGTTGTGTGTACATAAATGACACCTTATTAGCATTAGGCCTATAATTAACTTAAAATACAAAATACTTCCATAGAGCATACTAGCTGTAAATGTGGAAAAGTGGCTGTGTGGCACAGGAACAAATTAGCAGAATTAACAGAGGGGATTAGGCCTTTGATTAACTGAAAATGAACAAAAATAGGGTTCAAGAGGTGAAAACGTAGGAATAGGGAGGGTGCTGGCTCCACAGAATAAAGTCTAGTTATTTCTACCAAGTCTCATTGCTAGATTATTTTCTGGGAAGCGAGCCAAAAGTTGGTGTTACATTCTCAGCCGGCGGCTGTCCCTTTTTTGTCCTTCAAGACAGTCGCAGTACCAGAGACTAAGAATTAAACTGAAATGCAGCGAGACCACAAGGACAGAGGGTTTCTATCACAGCAGACACAGAAACAACACCTCTTCTCTTGAAGAATTGACAGGTGGTGTTTGTGTTTTGTCCACCAAGGACTATTTTTTACATTTAAAGAGGAGGCAGGCAAAACCTACCACCAGCTGAGATCAGGGTTAGGTCTAGGCCTACATCATACAGAGGAAAGACTGTAAAGAAAAGAAAAAAATCTATATGTATATATATTAAAAAAAATAATAATATATATATATAAAAAGACACTAATTTCACTTGAAATATGAAATATCATTGTGATGTCAGCTGGCAGTCTTGAAAAAGAGAGGTCTAAATTATCAGAAAATACTGTTTTTAGAGTTTTTAATACATTTGTTTTGTTTGATTAAATTGATATTGCTGGACCCTGCTGGCAGTTAATGACCCATTTTGAAGCTCAAAGTGAAAGGGATTTCTTGGCATTACAATATTTCAAATATAAACACTGAACTGACCACTGGGAGGCCTTT
Source organism: Siniperca chuatsi (assembly GCF_020085105.1). NCBI lineage: Eukaryota > Metazoa > Chordata > Actinopteri > Centrarchiformes > Sinipercidae > Siniperca > Siniperca chuatsi. Next base: position 5,646,200 of record NC_058058.1, read on the forward strand.
GTTGGTTAAAACATGTGTAGAAGAGTGGCGTTATCAATCATTTTGGTCTACCACAGTGATGTCATTAAAGGACCCACTGTGAATTCCAGTTCAGAAACTTACCAAATTGATCTGTGGTGTATTCGACTTCCCATCAACCAAACCTGGCCTCTACTTTGAAACATGTCCATCTTGTTGAAACAGGATGCATTATTGATACGCAGCCAGAAGAGAAGGGGGGATTGAGGGGCCTGAGTGTTGCATGGTATATAGTCTAAATATTTTAAAGAGAAGTACTTGTTCCTCTACGTTCCTTGCCTAAATATTTTACATCTGGGGGCCTTGCGGGTTGATGCAGTCAAGATTTCAAGACTTTCCCTTTTACTGCTGCAGTAAGAAGAGAAGGGTGAGCTCATTGATAGAGCTGAGCTGAGCCGAGACACTGCTGGTTTCAATCAGGGAGAGGCAGCATGTGGGTGACCCATGAATAAACAAACGAGCATACGCTTACACATAGACTCATCATGTACTGTATCCACCTCCTCTGGGCTTCTTTCTAGTTCTACGTTTCTCTCTTTCCAGTAGTTGTGGTTTTCTGATTCCGCCATCCAAGTTCAAACTTCTTCAGCTGTCTGGCTCCAGGCAGAATTACATGTAATAGTTCACTACACACATACAGAGAGAGTGTATACTACACATTGCATACATCAAATATAGTCTGTGCGCTCTATACATGTGGTTTTATTATGTGGTACAAATGCACAAATCGCCATCCTGCATTTTACATGCACAAATGCACTTTATACTTATGTCTCATATTTGCTTCTGCACACAGATTTATTCATTATTTGCACATTCGGCATTGGACTCATGCACAGGCTCATTCTTCACTGGAATTACAGGGTCAGATGTTAGTTGTGTTACCTGCAGCTGAAGCTCAGCGAGGGAGCGGTCCATGATTACCTCTGTGCTTCTGCTACTGCTCAGCCACTTTTTTTTGTTGCTTTTTTTTTATGCAGTTCATTCCCGCACACAGGTACAGATACACAGTCACACAAATACACACTCACGAATACACGCAGATACTCACACAAATACTTACATAAGCAGATACAGTGCATGCACGCAGACACAAACAGTCTTGAACTCTATAGAGACAAACACATGCATGCACACACACACAGAAACACACACAAAACATCCGATTTGTGTCGAGGGCTTAGTCACATTTCTCATTTCTCTCAGAGTTGCAACTGCAAGCTATTCCCTTCTGGCCTGACACATCCAAAAACCTCAATAAACCGCCCATCTCGCTCTATGTTAGTGTGGGTGTGTTTATTTGTGTGTGTGCATGTGTGTAGTAATAGGCCCGACAGAGCAGTCTCTAATCCTGCAGACCAGTGTGCTGTCTTTCAATTAGCCAGTAGGGCTTGTTCAGGGCCAGCCGGGGTCAGACTGCTATCAAAATCTGCAGCTAATCCACTACGGACTGATCAATGCAGAAAGAGAGAGAGGAGAGGAGGGGTGGAAGGCTAGGGGGGGAGGCAAGGAGGGATGTAAGGTTACATGTTTGAGGGAGACAGAGAGTAAACGCTCGATGCATAAAGACCTTTAGGCAGGAAGCAGGAAACATGAAGGCAAGATCAACGGGAAGGGGGAGGGCAGGAGAGAATCACCTGGTTCCAGACCTCTAAATTGCTTCCCACATCTCCAATTTGTCCAGAGATTTATATAATAATAATAATAATAATAATAATTAATAAACTTTATTTCTATAGCACTTTTATTAACAATGTTACAAAGTGCTTTACAAAAAAGAAATAAAACCAGACAAGGCAGATAAAAGAGGCTAGAGACTTGTGTGAAAAGTGTGTCTGAGATTGAGATGTACTGTATATAGGTCTGGTGTTGTGCCCATTGACAGCAGTTTCCATTAGTTGGAGAAACAGTCGTCCAATCAGAACTTAGTAGGTGGGATTAAGACTTTATTTTCCTGTATACCTTCCCTATGTAGCTACGTTACTGGAAAATAGTGACAGAAAATGGCCACAAAAATGGTGACAAGTATGGATGTGATTGATGCAGCTGCACAGCTTGTTGTAGGTTGACTTACAGAAATAACAACCCTCAAAGACTAAAATTTATTCAATCATAATGATAAATGTTAACTGCTCCTAGCAACAGCACAGCAGGACAGATATGTATAGCTACTGATTGGTTAGGGCAAAACAAAACAAAATAATCCCCCTACCCCCAACAAGAAATCAACTAATATGAAAAGTGTCAGCACTGAATAAATGAAGTGATTCAGTCTGATTATCAGCCAAAATCGGAAGAAACTTTACCAAGAAAATGTGCATATACTGTGTCACTGTAATTTACCATTAGCAGATATTAGTTGGTTAACTTTTAGCCTCTCACTACAAAAACCAGTTGGAAGGAGGCTAAAAGTTACTGTAAGCAGGGTGTGCATGTTAATGTTAAAATATTGCTATGAAGTAATACTAGGATAAAGTCTCTTAAAAGAAAAAATTAAGACACCAGCCAAGACGGTAACTCCTCCATGTTTTTTAGTCCAGGTGTCATTATGACATTGAGCCCCTCTTTTTGTCAGGCATGATTATGTTGTACAAATTTACCGGTCAAAAGTCAAAGTCACTTACACAAAAGTGTAAAGTGTTTGCTTGTTTGCTGTAATTACTACTAATTACTGTCGTCTCATACCATATTACCACATTTCCAATAAACCCTATTGCTTCCTGCAGCACATAGAATATTACTCTGTATCATTCACCCTTAAAAATTAGCACCCCCATTCTGTTTTGTGCCACAGAGCAATTCTTGGTTGTGCTATAAAGTAATTGAATCAGTGATGGTCCTATTTTTATACAAATGTCTCAGACTGAGCCTGAAAACACTCCCTTATTCACTCATTCACTACTCCCTACATAATAAACACTCAATAGTGAACTCTATAGTTAGCAATAAATTGAAATGATCCTACATATTCTGCCACCTGCGTTTGGTTTCAGTTGACCATTCTGTTGCTATAGCAACCGGCCCTAGGATTTTGTTTGCCCTAAACAAGATTTTGTTTGTGGCCCCAAAACACTCCCAGCGCAACCACCTAATCACACACACGCTGCTCATAACTGAATGAACACACACACGCACACACACAATAGAGATAGAGAAATGAATTATCAACAAATCTTTATAAATCTTGATTTGAAAATGATGTTTATTAAAATATATTAATATTTGAGAAGTTAAGAAACACTTAGCAACTGCAAAGTATCTGCAGCTGCAGTCTCGTCGCAGGAGGATGTAGAAGGCTGTGGTAGCTCTGTTATGACCTCTGCAGCTGCAGTCTCGTGGGAGGAGGGCGTAGATGCCCCTGAAGTCTCTGACGATGTTCCCTCAGCAGCAGTCATGTCAGCTGACGAGGTAGATGGTCCTGGTGCAGTGGAGGTCACACCAATATATTTCTATAACGCCCCTGAAAAGATTATACATTAGATAATTATTGTTTTTTTAAATATAGTTTGGAAGACATTACATAGATATGTTATATGTATCTTCCAGGCCTATTAACCATGCAAGTGCAATTTTATCCAAATATGCAAATCATCCATTTATCCCAATATGTCCAATATATCCAAATGTGATCTTCAAAAATACTATTTAACATAACTAAAAAGGAAATGGCAAGTAATCAAGCTTGTTCTAATGAAAAACATTTCAGCTAAAATTAATAATACATTCATTACTTTCTAGCCAGCTTGTTCCAGTTTAATTTGTTCAAAAACACAACTTTAATTTTGCAAGAAAAACAAGAAAATCAGATTTACATCACATACCTTTATCCTGTGTTCTTTTTTCCATCTCCAATTTTCTCTTCTTCCGCCATTCAGGGCCACTCACAAGTTTTCTTTAAGAGCCATTTGTCTAATTTTACTCCCGAGGTGGTTCATCAAAATAAGTTGCGAGATCAATTTATTGCACTAACCAGCTGACTCACGTTGACCCAGCGTTACCCTCAATGCTGCCTGCTGCGTTGCCATGGCTACACAGTGAGTCAGTCAGTCAACTCGGTACAAAGTGTGAGGAATACACAAAGTTAATATTTTCATTTTATGTTCATCATATGTATTTGTGTCATTTAAATTAGATTTGTATGTACTGTTGTTAAAAAAGTAAAAACAAAAGCAACACAGAAAGTCACACTGATCTGTGCCCCCTCAGCGGTTGTGGCCCTAAACAACAACAACAGACAAACAACAACAAATACAGACAAACATATTGTATCTATTGCCCTTGTTTGTTTGTTTTTGTAGGGACTTTTTTATTAAAGCTGTTTTGTGATTTATGATTTGTTCATTTAGTTTTCTTGAGATCAGTTTACATCTATCCAAGTTAGCTAATGAGGCTAATGTGTTGCTAATACATTCTAAGTATTGTTGGGCTAACTGTTGTGTATTTTACCTTTACTCTTGTGGACTTTCACTGGTAATGCTTTGTTTTATTCTGGCATGACGGGCAATATAACTAATTTAACATTTACCAAGACTGAATACTACACATACAACAGACATTTTAATGACCGCATTTCCAAAGTATTGAACATGTCTTGATGTGATTAGAAACATCGACAACTCCCATAACAACACATGATATAAAGAATTTCCCCTCGGGGACCAATAAAGTATTTCTGATTCTGATATAAGCATGACGTAAATCTGGGGTGGGGGGAATCTTTATGTTTGCTTTTCATTTTCGTGCTCCTGATCATATTCATGGACAGGGCACGAAGAGTGGAGATGGGAGAGGGAGAGGTGGTAAAGAAGCAAAAAGAGCAGTGGCTTTAGAGAGCGGCCTTAATCCTGTCCACACTGGGTTTGCTGTTTTCCTCCCTCACTGGCTCCCCCATCCTCCCTCTTCTTCTCCCTCTGCCCCTCTATTTTTTACAGTTTTGAAAGGATGGAAGTGATCCATCTGAAATGAGAAAAGGCACGCAAGCACATATTCATTTCCCTCTCTATGTTTCCCCCCCCTCTCTTTCTTTCTACTCTCTTGGGCCCCTTTAGCCCCCCACCCCCCTTCTCTCTCTCCCCCTGTCTTTCACTCTCCTCTCTTCCATGGTCCAGATTTGCTTAGAAATGAGTCACCCAACCACAAACCGCCCCATTTAATAGGGAGAGTAGTTGGAGGGAGCTGCGGAGAAGAGGGGGGAGATGTATGAGTCAAGGGTGACTTAGAGAGGGAGATGGATTGAGTGAGAGTGGGCTACAGGGATGGAGAGAGAGAGGGAGAGGGAGGCCTTATGGCTGTTTTTCACTCAGCTGGTTTTGTTGATCAGTATCAACAGCCAAGGTCTGGATCCAATCAGCTCCCTACATTCAGCCAAGCAGAATAAGACTAAAAATATATTTGACAGTGCACAACACTGGAGCGCACACACATGCATGCACACACACACACACACACACACACACACACACACACACACACACACACACACACACACAGCAACAGCAGCAGCAATGCAAATTAAGTGCATAATGCAGCACAGACAGGGTGTAGAAGCAAGAGCACTTAACTGGGTTTTGGATTATGACACATGAATGTGCCTGTGCTCATACGTGTGTGTATGTGTATGTGCCCATGCATATTAGCTAGAATCTGTACTAAATTAATGAAGCCACAGACATGTAGGTGTGAGACATCACACTAATTACGCCAGCAGTGCTGTAGCCTCACCATCAATAATGTTCATTAAACTACTGAACCCTCTCAAGTTGACAGCTTTGTGTAGTGGTTGGTGTGTGTGTGTGTGTGTGTGTGTGTGTGTGTGTGTGTGTGTGTGTGTGCTCGGATGGATGTGTGTGAGTGTGTGAAAGCGACTTGTTCCCACAAGCAGTGAGTAAGCACCACAGTTGGATGATGGATCGCCAAAAGATTTGCATTAAATGCTTCTTTATGTGGACACGGCTGGCTGAGAGAGGCTATTTTTTTATCATCTCTGCTGGTTCAAAGTTTCAAGCAAGCACTGAAGATGAAAAATACAAAACATCATCTCAGTCATAACTTGGCATCATTCAAATAATTTATAGCGTGTCAGGGTTGTTTTAGTCAACAGGGTAATTTGATTCTTTACAAATCAGTCTGAGATTTTAAAAAGGAGGTGGCATGTTTAATCTTTTAGTTCTACGTAGGTGAAGACAGTGCCATCAAAACTCCAACCAAAACCCCTGAACATAAGAGTCTCGGTCCAAGAACCATGTGGTGCAGCTTGTTAAGAGAACATTGTGTGTTCCAACTGTAAAGCTTCCCCCAAAACTTCAAGGTTGTAGTGTATTTATACACTGATGTTGATACCTGACACCAAGCAGTTTCTCATCTCTGGAAAGCTGAGCATTAATGAATTGAACCCATGGGAAACTGCAGCCTGGACTGATACTCTGTCTCACTCATTCTTCATGTCTCTTCAGAGAGAGGGGAAACTATGACAAAGAACCTAAATGTTATAGGAACTGGAATCACTTTTTTTCCCAGTAATTCTCTAACCTGGCAGCATGTCAGCTTCCCAAAACTGTCCGGTAAACAAGCTAGTCTTGTGACTGTAAAAGCTGTGGTTCTCTTGTAATCAGAGAAAATAAATGAACCTGTAAAAAACTGTAACAAAGTAAACTTGGCTTGTACTCAGAAAACAAAACAAAATGGAGGTGTGATCGCGTCTGTAGGCAAAGATCTGGAATCAAACCTCCAATTTGTATTATGGGTTTGTGCCTGTAATCACAGGCCACCCTGCTGGCCTAGTGGGTAGTAAGTGCTCATTTTGCAAGTAGCAATCTGGGTTTGATTTCATCAGACTTACAAAATGCACGCACCACTGGACTGCAGTCTTCTACCTGTAATAAGATTTAAAGGCTAATTGTAGAACTTTGCCTTGCAGGCAGTTACGGCCGGCATGACAGCATTACAAGACATCCTGTGATCTGGAGGCTCTTGACCCTTTTTAAGGTCACAGCACTCATCTTACACGAGACACACATTTGCAAGGCATGCCTAATTATCCACTTCTTGAGGATGTCACACAATCCTGTATAATCATGCAGGAGAAGGTAGAAAAATCTACTGGCTGAGAAGACATTTCCATTATACCTTGGAATATGTGTGTGGGCTCAGGGGACATGGCACTTTTATCAGAAGGTTTTCAAGTATTTTAATTGAAAATAAAATAATAATTTCCAGGTGAAGGCCCAATTTTAATATATGATTAAAAAAATATGATTTTATATTAAAGTGTAACCTTTTATGGTCATAAAAGGACAGTATAAAAATAGAGAAAAGAATAAAGAAATAACCTACTGGTTAAGGAGCAAATTGCTTTAAAGTAAATATAACTCCCGGGTTGTTTAAATATGAACTGAGCCAGTTGAAAAGCTTGATCTGACCTTGATTATCTCTGAGATTTAACAAATTCAAATATAGTTTGCAGTACGTTGATTTGGCTCAGTCACTGTTAAATAACAGGTTAAAGTCTTTTTTTAAATTGTGGCCCCGTGGCTGTACAGCTAAAGCTAAAACTGTTAATGGCCTCAGTTTGCACACAGCAATGTACACCACAGGCAGTTAATATTTGGCTCTCAACCCATCTGACTGGTGTTAGTGGATGTGCATGTTCTCAAAATCAATATCCAGTCCTGTTCCATTTTGTTGCCTTGCAGTGTGTTTTTATGGCTGCATTTTACAACTGTACAGTTAATCTGCACTCAGTAAAACTCCTGGCTGGAGTTCATTCCCTCTGAGGCCTATTCCTGTGGTGTTGTGTCAGAGTGGGATTTGTACACTTTTGTGTGTGTGTTAGTGTGTATTTGTAAGAAAAAAAGGCTGCAGTCAGAACTCCTATTGTGTGCTCATACACATATATGCAGCTATAAGCTTGTCAAAAGTGAGTTAAGGTGCTTTTGTATGTTCATACTCTCTTGTGTGTTTTGTGTGGATATATGAGCCCAGGCTTGCACAAATGTGTGTGTACAGACTGTAATTTTTTGTGCATTTACTCTTCAGGCTGAGGATGGTTATTAAGGTGAATTGTGCCAGGAGTGGGTGAAATCGTCTGCAAAGTGTGTGTGTGTGTGTGTGTGTGTGTGTGTGTGTGTGTGTGTGTGTGTGTGTGTGTGTGTGTGTGTGTGTGTGTGTGTGTGTGTGTGTGTGTGTGTGTGTGTGTGTGTGTGTGTGTGTGTACTTGAGTTATATATTAAGTGTTTTGTATGAGTGACTGTGTGTGCAGCAGCTGGATGCTAAATGAGTGTAGAGCTCGAAGAGGAAGGTGGGGAGGCACTTGGGAAACCTCCTGAAGTTCATAACCTCTGCAGGGGGTCACAGAATGGGAAAAACTAAACTAGACTGAGTGTGTGTGCATGTGTGGATTGCACTGATGTGTGTGTGCTCATGCATGTAGGTGCAACTCACGCATGTGCCTTTTGTAAGTTTGAATGTGTGTTTTCTGCAGAAAAAAAGCAACACAGATGAGCGTTCAAGGTGAAAAGGGGTAATGAGCTTGGAAAAGATGAATCCACCCATTAATCTCAATTTCTATCTATCCATCATTTATCCATCTATTCCTTTACCCACACCCACTGCATCCACCCCCTTTCCCTCCCTCACTTTCTCTCTGTCTCCTTCCCGTCTGTCTGTGTTCTTTAGTTTTCATCCCATCTGCTTGCTCAGTGTCAGAAAGCATCCATTTAAAATCCTGAGAGTCTCAGAGGAAAGAGCACAGCGAGGCTCAATGGGCCAAGAAAAATGCCAAAAACAAGATGCTTAAAAAAGTCATTTTGACTTTTTCCTCTCTCTCTCTCTGCCCTTCTCTGTCTCTTTTTGTGTGCTTTACAGTTTAGTTTTTTCTTTCTTTCTTTTACTTTTTTTTTTAACCACCCTCTGATTATTTCCTTGCTGATGAAAAGCGAGGGGAGAGCTCCGGAGATGAAAAGCACCGGCTAGAATCCGTGATGAAGAGACAGAATTGAAGATGATTTAGGCAGGAAATTTCCTCCCTCACTGTGGCATCGTGGGGTTGCATGAGGAAATGATTGAGATCGTCATGGAAACACCAGTGGTTAGATGCAGGAAAGGGGGCTGTGTAAGATTTTGGTTGTGGGGCAAATTAAGTGTGTGTGTGTGTGTGTGTGTGTGTGTGTGTGTGTGTGTGTGTGTGTGTGTGTGTGTGTCTGTGTGATAATCAGAGCTAATTGAATAGACAGTGTGGCTCTTGCTGTGTGTGTGTCTGCATGTGTGCAAGTTTGTCTGTGTTATCAAGGGTAATTAAGCTGTGTGTGTGCGTGTGAGAGAGAGAGAGAGTGTGTGTGTGTGAGAGAGAGAGAGAGAGAGAGAGAGAGAGAGAGTTTGTGCGTGTGATGTACAACCGTTGTGGCTGGGTTAGAGATATAACACAGATACTCACTAAAGGCTTTTAGTGTCTAGTGGCTAATAGATGTTTTTTAGGTTTGTGTGTGTGCGTACATGTGTGTGTGTAATACTGCTTATCTGTGTGTGTGAGTGAATGGAGAGAAATTAAGAGCATTAATCATTTATACAGTATGTGTGTGTGCATGTGTACTGTAGCTGTGTGTGTTTGCTTCAGAGTGTCTGTATGTAATGCAAGTGTGACTGATGATGTTTGGTTGCATGGGTTTGTGTGTCTGCAGAGGTTTCTGTGGGTGTTGGTATAGAAATTGGTAAAGAAGATATATAGAGAACTTTCTTACTGAATATTTTTCATTATAGTCCACAAACAGTGAGATAAAAACTAACTTAAAGCCCCATTAAATGTAGCATCATTACTTCCTTAATGTGATATATTTCCCATTTTAACAGTAAAGGATCATTCTGACCGTTAGATGTTGGGTACATTTTTTGTCTTGTTTAAAAGTCACTGTAACAGCATAAAGTTAGAGGTTGGTGTGGGAAGAAACACCCATAGTTTTAGTGCTATACTGTACATCTAATTTCTGTGCTGAGAGGAGGAAAAAATAATGTGTACCAGGTAATTATTTTTAGTATTACCAAACCTGTACTGGTACAGTTCTTTGTCTCTGTATCATGCAATTATGACATTATGTACATGCAGTCCTATTTACCTGTTTAAATAGCTTCTTCTACATAAAGGGCTTTTATTCAGAGTGTACCTACTGAGTCAGGTTCACATTTATAGTATATAAACACCTTAAATGGCCTAGATGTACTTTGCCATAGTCTGATTTAGAAGAACACCACATGTTCCTGGAAAATGGCACAGTCTGTGTACTTTGTCCTTCATGAATCAGATTCAGTCAGATGCTGCATAAGTAGTACCCTCTGCTAGATGCTACACAAGTACCTTTCCTGTGCACTATGATCAACTGGAAAATTGTAACCCATTATCGTCCCTGTTGACGCATGTCCTTAAGTCGAACCTTGTGTGTCTCTTTGATCATGCTTTGTTTGCACCGGTCTGCTCAAGATACAAGCACAAGTTTATTACTTGACATCAAATCTAAGATACAATCCTTGAAAAATACATCTTCTCAACGTCAGCAGTAAAATATTTAGCATTAGCTTGCTGTGTCAGTGAAGAGGTTACCCTCAAATCCTCTTCCTACTGTAAATCTGTGATTTCCAGTCTGAGTTGCCTCCGGGAACCATTAACCCACCGTGATAAAATTTAGCCTCGGCCTCATCTCCCACCTCCGCTTACATCTGCTAGGATTATGAGCTTGTGCCTCCCAGATATGCTGCTTATACATAGAGAGGGTAAATCATGACTTAATTCTTTTTACTGTAGTTTGTTTACTGCAAAACATAATACAAACACAGTTAAAGCTCATGTAGGTTATTTCAACCCAAGAAGCAGAATAGAGTTTTTAGTATTCACAGACAGTGAAGTCATGGATGCATAGTTCTTCTAGAGGCAAGAATAAACAAAAGGTCAAATCTGTTTAAAGCACAGATAAGCAGCAAACTCACACCAAATGAGAACCATTTTTCATTAATTTGCGTTAAAAACTGAGGAGATTCTTCATATGTGCCTGCAGCACTGGTTTCAATTTGAAAAGACAGAGAGACGGCAAAACTTGCATTAAGAAGCCTGCACACAAAAACAGAAAAGGTCTTTTACACTGATGACAGGGTAATGGTGATGGGGCACTTTTGCACCTTGTTTGCCAGATGGAAAACAATTACTGAGTTTCTGAGTGCACGCTTTTTTCTGTCTATTCTTCACTCCTGATCATGGCATTCATAATCTGGTCAGCAGGCTAGCTATGTATAGCTAGCTATTACCTGAATAGCTGATGGCTAGAATGGCTAGCAAGCTGAAGCAATTGCAATTACTTGCGTTTTGAAGAACCTGCTCAACTTTGTGTAGGAGGAGTTGCTTTAATTTCCAAGAAGCACACTGCTGTACAGGCCAATATGCAACTTCTAAATCTAAATACTATTATCCACTAAGTGTAATCAAATGCAAAAAAAAAAGAATGAAGGCATATTTTATTTAATACAGAAAGTTAACTCTTCTGTCTAAGTGGGTGGTCTTTGTTGTTCATCCTTTTGTATTTTGTATAAGGTGTTTTGATTGTTTGGCTCATATTCACGGGCACATTGTTATATGTCTTGTCCTTGACCAAAAGCTGCTTTTAATGAGAATTCCCACTGTGGAGCTTTTACAGTCACTGCCTCTGGCTTATTATATGACTGTTGAAGCAGCTCTCTGTGTTTTCAGGCCTGATTTCAGTTCTGAGAACGATGCACAGAGAGAGGAAGGAGAGAGGTAGTGAAGGAGATTAACAAAAGATTCCACTATTTTCATATCCCCTTAGACTATTTTCTACCCCTCTCCTCTCTCTTTCTGTTTGTCTATCTCATTCCACCCTTCTAACTCTTCCCACCTTGCCTCCTCACATCCGAAATCTTCTCATTTAGATTATCCCTACTTCAGTGAATGTAACTGAGTAGAAATGCATAGTTTTCATGGACCTCTCTCTCTCTCTCTCTCTCTCTCTCTCTCTCTCTCTCTCTCTCTCTCTAATCTCTTCCATGTACATGACACTAATACAGAGACTGATATAAGCTCCCCTGCCTCTCTCTATGACATTTATCACTGTGCTTCTTAATGCAGGCAGGCTGCCGCTGTTGATGAGAAATAAGGATGACAAGCATGGCCTATTTTCTTGCTAACGATAGTCTCTCTGCTTTTTTCTTTTTTCACTTTTTTCGGTAAAATATGTTCATAGAACAGTGTTTACTAAAGCGATTCATTGGGCGGTTGACAAGGATTTGACACTGATGTTGATCATGCATCTGGCACATTTTTTTCAGAGCTAATCCAGGATCCATTAGTGTTTTAGATTGTAATAAGAGATGTCGGAAAACGCTTACAGAAACCTTGTATCTGATAAAAGATGTTTTTAGATCATATGATGTCATGATGAATTTCACATGCTCCCATTGATCTACATGGGGATTTGTACCCGTTTACCATGCACTACCCAATGTGCCATTTGATAGAGGACAGTAACAAAAAAATGAAATCTGTGTCAAAGTTAAACTATACTTACACCTGAAACTGGACAGTCAAGAAATAGTCATATCTTAAAGGAACACTTCGACATTTTGGAAAATACGCTTACTTGTTTTATTGCCAAGAGTAAGAGAGATTAAGTTGAGAAGATCAATATCATATATATATATATATATATATATATATATATATATATATATCTCATGTCAGCACAATAAATATGGAGCTGGAGCCTAGAGGCGATTAGTGTAGTTTTGCAAAAAGACTGGAAGGAGGAAACACCTAGTCTGGCTCTCCAAAATTCGAAAATATGCCTCCCAGCACCTTTTGAAGCTCACTGATTGATATCAGTGAGCTGTTATAACAAGTTGTGGTTTTACAGGGAGTTATGTACTGTAACTATTTATTTTACTTTAATCTATCAGCAAGAAAGTGAATGAGCACATTTCCTAAAAAGTCAAACAATTCCTTTAAGTTTGTTTCAGATTGAGGAAGCAGCCCCTCTGTAAATGCAAACAAATTAAAGGACCAGTATACTCCGTCAAAACTGCTTGTCGGATGGTCGAATAGTTTCGGAACCCTCCTTCCCCCACACCTTTCCGATGTCAGATTAGAGCGGGCTGTGTCCGACCATTTCTGTAACTTTCTGAAATCGACAATCCGACATTCAGACCCACTTCGCGCAGTGATTGGTCAGCTGTGCTGAGGTGAGAAAGGAGCCGGGGGTTTGAATTTCTCTCTAGCTCTCTTTTTTTATTCTTGACACAACTATTTCTGTCACTTTTGTGTGCAGTGCAACACTATGAATGCCTTCCAAGAGAGACTGACTGAAAATGTGCCCTGTTATCCTCATGTTTAAACAATATAGCGTCTCCCCCCTCTATGACAGTCGGCTTTTCACTTCACCTTCCAGTGTGGCTGTTCGGATCAGGTATAAACACTTTTGATTTCTGAAGTGGTTGCACAACACGCTATACAAACCACTTCTTTTCTAGTATAACCCAGCCCTTAGAGCAATATCTCTTTTCTCTGGCTACAGGAAACTCCCACGCAATATCTCTACAAGGCCTTTTGATCCTTGGGTTTTGACTAAATGCCAGTCAGTGGCTTCCAGCACATTCGGCCTAGCCCACTTTTCACTCAGCCAATCACAAATCTTGCTACTCTGTGCTTCTTGGTGAAGGATACATGGAAGTTACATTTTGTGTTGCTGTAGTCTGACAATTTAAGTTCTGTGTTTTATGTAAGTGGGAGATTATAATGTATTTTATATTTATAAAGTATTTCTGTCTACATTTGAGAGTTTACTTTGGAGAAATCAGAATTAGAAATACTTTATTGATCCCTGAGGGGAAACTCTTTCTAGACTAAAGACTAAAGAATTTAGTTGTGGGAAGTGGTGAAATTTGGACAAATGCTTTCCTAACATTCACCATTGCCAAATGAGTTTCCAGGACACGCATTGTTCATGTTTTATTGACAGCAGCCAATTTTAGCATTATTCATCAAGTTGATCTTATTCACTAACACAAAGAGGAGGCAGCTACCTTCCAGTCATCACAAAATCAACAAAGTTCCCTTACGCAAGATCATTTCTGTTTAAATATCAGTTACCATCCCTCAGCTTTGGACTTTTGAGAGAAAGTTGAAGAGTCATGCTGCTTCCGCATGTGACCCAAGATTTATTGAAAAATGAACATGCCAGCTCTAATGGGCCTTTGAAGGAGCCTTGTTCTTTATAGCCTATACAGAATAATAGATTTTTAAGCATGTGATTAACAGAAAAACGACAGCCACCAAAGACTTTCCACGAAAGGCCATTATTCAGCTGTCTCTCACTCAGGCACTTGATAAATACCACTAATGCTTAAAATATAAATGGCACAATAAATATAAATAACATTTTGGCCAACACCTTGTGTTTCCATGCCAGTCTGTAAGTTTGCAGAGAGAGAAAACTAGGACAGGCAAAGTTGGATTCATCATCCTTAATGCCTTCTGTCACTTCAATTGGATATCACCAGACACTGTCCCCTAATTTAGACATCATATCCTGTCCCAAGAGCCCCGCCTCATTCGCCCAACCCGTCTGTCTCACCCTGGCATAACCCTCCTGCATCCCCATGTGAGACCAGAGCAAGAGAGTGTTTGAAATCACACTAAGACTTCTCCTCCTCATCTCTCTACCAAAAACCTTCCTAGTTTTCTCTCCTCTCGCTCAATTCCTCTCCTCTTTCATCTCCTCTCTTTTTTCTCCTACACCCTCAGAATGAACAATTTGTATGAATCACAGGCTCTCAATCCAGGCTCACTTATAGTGACATCCCCCCACTGGTTTTGTTAGCAGAACTCATACTTGCCAGCAACATACAGATCATTATTTGATGTCCAACGTGATTTCATTGAAAGGAAAAAAATGTCATTCCCTCACTGGTGCTGCCCTGGCACGTAACCCCACACCCGCCTATTTCAGCCAAGCTCAAATTGTTTGATTGGCATTCACTGCTGTGTTTGCCAGGAGTGCTGGCAGAACCTTGCTGTTATTTGCATAAATCAGGAAGGGGTTCAAATTTCCCTGCTGTTCTGCATTCCGTTGCCCTTGCTGCACCCCAAAGAAAAATCAACATGCAATTCACAGAAAAAAAAAACATTAGCTGGCCTAGTGCAATTCTGCACTATACTGTAGGCTCAACGCTTCTCCTTGCCTGTTTTGATACTTTCTTTTCTCCTCTTTTTAGCCCAGCGTGAATCCACTTGTACAAATCCTACACTATCTGAGCCAGACCTCTTTCCTCTCATATTCCTGCAGAGAATCCTCTTAAAAATGTCCTGGCATGAGTCTTGCTCCGCAGTGTGAACCTTTTACCTTTGTGCGCTGCTGATCAGTGAGATCTGGACTCGGTCCTGGGTTGACAGCAGGCGGTCACTCTGCCTTGTGGTTTGACTAGCTGACCCATAAGAGAGGCTTGGGGAGGAAGCAGAGGATGGGAGGATGAGAAGGAGGAATGGGGATGAGGAGTGGGTATAATTAGGAGGCTGGAAAAGAAACAGAGGGTAAAAATGGGAGGGCTTGAGGGATGTTGAATATTGTTGCACTTTCCAGGTGCGACTGTGTGCTCATTTCCACTGAACCTCTTTAAATAACCCCTCTGCCTGTCTGTCCTGTGTGTCTGTCTCTGTGTCTGTCTGTGTGGCTCTGCTGGTCCGATACCTCTAACACATGGCAAAGACAGCACGAGGCACAAAACAAACTGCTTTTTGCTGATGCTGTAAACCCATCTCTCATTTTTGTTTCAGTCTTTGACTGAAACAAGAGTGGAGAGACAAACTTGGCTCACACCAACATGAAGTATAGAACAGAGGACAGTAGTAAAGGCTTTTCCCCAGCTGGCAAAGGGGGGCGGGGCGACAAATCTGAAGTGCCAGCAGCTGGACAGACATGTGTATAGATCAAAATGTCTGCAAAATGCAGCACAACGAGCCACTGGGAGAGAGTGAATGAGTCCCATTCAGCCTGATCCCAGCAATGACTGACTGCACCCTTACCAAGGGATTACACTGAGAAGAACATTACTACACACTTGTAAGAGGATTGTAACACACGTAGAAGAAGACACTACTACTATCACTACAGCACACTTACAATACAAGAAGAACTGTGAATACCTCCTCCAAAACTGAGCAAGACTTCCTTAAAAACAGCCATCAATTCCTGCCCTTTTTTCTTTTCCTCCATCCATTTTTCCATCCCTCCTTCCAACCCCTTCTTCCCCTCTGCAGAAGCCTTGGAGGATCCGTCCAGTGCCGGCGTTGTGGCAGGCGCCGTGATCGGCTCCCTTCTGGCCTTACTATTGGTTGTTGCGCTCATTGCCGTTCTCCTGACCCGAAGTCGCCGGCAGCAGAGACGTGGCTACCCCAGTAGTGGGGAGTCCATAGCAACTGGCAGCGGTGGCAGCAATGGAGACTATGGCAACAAAGCCCGCCTGCTCTTCAGTGGGACTGGCAACAACAGTAGTAAGAACGGGACCGGTGCGAACAACAACGGGCCCATCTACACATATCGCGAGGGCTGCGACGCCACAGGGACTCTAACTGAAAAGGCCAACGACTACCACCATCATCACCTCCACCATGCCTCAATCGGCAACCCCCCCTCCGCCCACGACATTCTCCTTAGTAACGAGATAGACGAAGCTGAAAGGAGGAAGTTCGACCTGGATGACAGCATGGAAGAAGAAGAGGAGCGATACAATAGGTTTGGAGGCGTCGGGGGAGGCGGGAACATGCTACCCCCAGCCTATCACGTCCGCAGAGGCCATGGTGGTGAAGAAGAAATGGACGTGTACCTTGACGACGACATGGAGTCTCAGAGAGACGGCTCTGTCATTTCCCGGACTGCCATTTATGTCTAAGGACGGAGGAGAGGAAAGGAAAGGTGAGGGCTGACAATAGGGAAAAGAGATGTGGTGAAGTAAGAGGGGAATTCGAGCCAGCCCCCTTCGCCACCAAATAAATCAACATTGCTTCCATCAGCTGAACACACCTGCTTCATTCAACCTGATGAAAGAGATGCCATCAATTATGTCCCATCTGCTTGACACTGACTATGTCATTTTATAAAAGAGGATTAAAAGAAAAATAATAAAAAGGAAACAAAGCCGAAATTAAGTTGTTGTGAAGCTGATGAAGAAAAACGCGATGGCAGTAGTGCACTGTGGCTGAATATGTGACTGTGTTTAACGGTATTAGGGAGACAGATTTCATTCGATGTCAACCAAATATAACAAAATGGAAAAAAATACTGCAAAAAGCAAACAAAAACCACAGCAACTCTGATGCGACGCTGCTTATTGCTACGTTCTTGTTTCTTCAGCTTTGCAAATGTGTGACTGTGTTGAGTGACTACATCGTTTGTATTTTATATCTTACCAGAAAACATAATCTGCAAAGCTGGAAGCACCATAACCACTATTCCAAAATCAGCACTATTCAAAAATCGCCTTCCTGTTTCAAAATAAAATAAATTGAAAAAAATCTTCAATTACATGTTGAACTTTACATAAAACTGTCCAAACGGCTTCTGTGGATGTTGCCGTTGTGCTGCAGACGCCAGCTCTTCTGACATGCCTGAGACTTCTCCCGAATTGTTTTAAAACTTGCCTAACTCGAGTGTCTGTTCATGACGACTTTTTGGGGGCTTACAATGACTCAGGGTTTCCGCCCCACCCTGTGACACCACCTGGTTTCCTGATGGGTGTCGCTGAAGCGAGGGCCACTAAACTGAGTAACATAACAGACTTAACAGTGTGTGCTAATGTGTGGCTGGCTGTGGTATTAATGATGTGCATCATCTATATATTGGGCGTCGTCTCACTATAGCACAATTGTTGTTATTGTTGTTGTTGTAGATGTTGCTGTTGCTGTTGTTGTTGTTGTTGTTGTTACTGTTGTGTAATGGTGTTGATCTCGCTAAGGAAAAGACACACCGGGAGCCTTGGGGGTTTCACACAGTACCACATTGGGTTGGTAATGACTCATTTAATGGGTAAAAAAAAAGATGTGCTTTTCTTTGTTTCCAACTTTCCTCTTTAAGTCTCTTCTCACTTTCTCTGTATTTCCTCTTTCTTTATTTCCCTTTTCTCTACCTTCCTTTTTCTCCCGTTCTCTTTTCTTTCTGTTCCACATGCATCCTGCATCATTTGTATGTTTTCCTGACATTCTGTCCCACACACATTACATCTCTGTCTCATTCTTCTCTTTCTTTATTTACATAATGCGCAGCTTAGACAAGTGCCACAATGACTGTGTGCAGGGAGAAGGGGATGACTCGTATTTATATTCCTATCTGGGTCGCATTCAATGAGGCAAAATATTCACCGGCTTTGTTGGAGGCTGCTGTATTTCATGTATTCATTTTCCATGTCCCGCAAAATGTTCTTAGGCTATGTACCGGATTATTCCATGTTCAGTATTCTGATTGGACAGAAAGACAAGGTCTAAGACACATTTCAAGAGAGGATGTGAAAGGCAGGCTAAATGAAAAACCCAAACTCCCAAACCTTGTTTCTTGCGCACTGCTAATGGTGGCACTACAGTTTTTCTTAAAATAAGTGTCACATCTGCTGACAAGGTGGGTCTTTTAATGAGATTTCTCACTAATTAAGATGGTGTATTTTTCAAGAAAGTTCACTGAACATGCAAAACTGCATTGGAAATAGTTGCAATGTAGATAATTTGGAGAATCAATACTTAATTAAATTACAGTTCTTTTTAGAATGGATATTTTTTGCAACACATTTGCTAATGCATAACAAGAGTTGAGAACTGAGACGCAGCTCTTATGTTTCTGAAACACATTTGCCTTATTGAGTCCCAGGTCATTCTTTCACAGCACCAAATGGGTTGCCTGACATTGACTCCACTCTAACCGATCTCCATGGGGGAGGGGGATTTGATTTTCTCTAACCAATCACTAGACACCAACGTATCCGCCTGGATCTAACGTCATTTTAAGTCGACACTGATGCGTGGCCATGCCAACATAAAAGTTTTGCTGGGGTTTTAAGAGTGGAGCGAAGTAAAAACAAACTACGATGTCGGGCGATATTGCGAAGACATGCCGTCTCGATAGTAGCTTCTGTCTTGTCTATAGCGGTCGCCATTGTTGTTATTACTCCTCCTTGGTTCCGACACACAGCTTGACAACGCCGTTAGTCCCGCCCATGGCGCTGTTTGCCTAATCACTTTTTCAACCGAGAAACCGCTGTTTCATGTCATGATGCCAGACCAGAATCAGTCAACTCGGTGGAGTGGGCGGATTCAACGGTCTGGACTCAGGCAAACCAAATGGCCAAATTTTTTAATGAACTGTTGAATTATATCACTTTTCTTATGTCGGGATGGTTGTTAGGTGACACAGGGAGGCTCTGGGGAGGGGAAATCTCTGCATCACAAACCTCCTTGGAGATGTATAGAGAGCATGGTCAAAGTTAGAAAAAAGAGATGGTGAGCAAGGCCACAGTTAAAGAGAAATGAAAGAAGAACCAACAGGACTGGTGCTACATGCTTCAGCAGCTGAACTGAGCACATCCTCTGCTTTTCAAGCTCACTATGTCACATCACAACCACACACTTATTGTAGACATGTGATGTTTGATTGAGCAACTTTGGTAGCTGGTTATTTTGCAGTACTGTGAGTAAAATCAAAAATAAAACAGTATGGTATATAGTTACACTTTTGCATAATTTTAGTCAATTCCACTATATTTGTGTTTTTGGGGTGCTGTTAATGCTACACAAGTAATAGTTATGAGAAAGGATCTGAAAAGGGAATCTTTAAGGGATGTGATGATCTTCAACACTGGAAAAGTCAGTACATTTTGAGTGGGTAAACACTTCCTCATGTCTCATTACAATGTAAGAATATATTGTGATAATTATTAAGATGTTATTACCCAAAATGAATTACTACTACTGTTCCGTGGGTTTAAGATCTGAACACAGACTGTCCATACATTTGAAAGCTGAAATATTTCAAATTTGAAATTCAAAACCTCAGTTGATCGATTTTGTTGTCTTAAGGAAGTCAGTTTCAGCTCTATTTCCCTCTGAGAGCAGATCCCTTGTTGTTGATTGTTGTTGAACATTATACACTGTGCAATCTGTTATTCTGTAAATGAGAGTTATATCTGCTATGTTACGATACATTTCAGTGGAGACATTTCATAACATTTCACAGTGTGTTTGGACAGGTTGCCAATTAGTCTCAAAGTAATTGAGAAACAGCCATACTGTAACTTCTGTTGCCACAGGTGTCACATGTAGTAGGACTTGTTTATTGTATTACTGCAGTACAGTTTGGATTAAAGTATTGAAGTGTGTTTTCAACTCCGTAGGGTTCATGCATGCTCCAAGATCCAGACGTTTAAACTCTGGGGAACAAAAAAGACCTGTTTTGTTTGAGTTTCAAAATATATGGTGTAATGTCTCTGGTTTATAATTTGAACCTATAATTTAAAGATACTTAATAATTTATGTTATGTTGGAAACAATTTCCTGCATCGACCAAATGGAAAATATCTTTTCTTACTAAGAGTTTAAAATGTTAATGATTCTCATCCTAAAAATAATATCCCTGACTTTTCGGAGGCAAAATCTCTCTCCAGCACATTTACCCTCTATTTGGTCATTGTATGCCTCAGCACATCTTTTCTGCAGGGGTTTCTTGCAGCGCCATAATTTGAAACAGTCGACTGTGATCACAACTTTGCCGCCTAATTAGTCCCAGAGTCTTTTAGCGTGCATGTACCCTTAGTGAGAAAACTCATCATCAGTCATAACTTTTGTTTTTGCACAACCCATTTTCAATAAAAAAAAAACCTTTTTGAAACAATTCTCTGTGGAAAAACTGGTAATTAATTAAGCCAAGCCTTGTTATCAGTATATAAATACCAGACTCCCAAACCTCTTTCTTTCCACAGCACATTCCACAGCACAATGCAGTACACTGCACCTGTTCTGGGACATTTAGCCTCCTCAACAGATCTGCTACAAGACATGTTTCAAGTTTTGCTAACTTAGGAGAAGTACACTCCCTTTGTCACAACAACCTCCCTCAAGTTCAAACACTAGCACACAATCACACCTGGAAGCTACCCATTACATAACACTTTTTCCCCACTGTGCAGCACATTTGAAGACCCCATTTATGCCCGGTATTAACATGTGATCTGTATCTGGATACGAGGACATCTGATCCGCTGGCCTTTGCATTTACATCTGGTATTAATAAGCGTTCATGTCATCTCAATTCTGCCTGCATTGTGATCAGATCACAATATGCAAATTAGTTCAGCAAGGCTGGCGGATTTGTCAAGAGAAGCAATGCCATGGACGTGCGTCATTCATATTTAAATCACTTTTTGTGTGAAGACTTGCTAGCTACTGCTACTTGTTGCTTTTGCCGGGTTTGCTTAAGCCAGCAGGAAGAGGCCAAGTAAGAAGACTTTTGAACTTGCTTGGCAGATTTTGCTCATGCTGTACAGATTGCATTTTCATCTGGCTGAGATCTGATCACAGTGTGAGTCAGATCACTTACAGATGTGGTCCCCGAACACAATGCATTCTGTGTGCATTTACACCTTACATGAACACGTGTTTTTCTCATCCAGATACATATCTTGTTTTTATGCCAGATGCAATTTGTGAGTATTAAAGGCATTACTTCAATTCAAGTTTATTTGCATAGCACCATATCATACAAAAGCAGTTCATAAAAGCATTACATAAAAGCAACATAAAACAGCGAAAATGTGCAAATAAACAGAGACATCCATGCATACATACACATAAAAATACATATACAAATACAAACAAGCATACTGTACAAATACAATGTGTTAATTTAAGAAAAAGCTCCTGAAAAGGAAGGTCTTTAGTTTGGTTTTAAAAGAACACAGTGTCTAGATCAGCAGGCAAACTGTTCCATTCAACATACTGAATGCCATCTCACTGGACTTTGAAAGTGCTCTAGGAACATGGAGGAGATTTCCCCTTTGCGACCGGAGAGAGTTGAAAAGGGACTACAGAGAAGGAAAACCTTCAAAAAAGGTATTCTGTGTCTTTATGTCGAGGAACTTCACAAGAAGGTTAAAAAGCTACCTTGAAACAAATCCAGTGGTGCTTTACAAGATTATTTATCTTTGATGAGAATAAATAAGATTTAATTATCCTAAAATAAGATATGACTTTATTGACTTGCCCTTTTTGTAGTGAGTAAAACAGACTGTCCCAGCAGCCTGTCCCTGTCGAAAATGGGGTCATGCTAGTTACAAACGTCCCTCTCTGATCTTTAGCCTGCTGCCCCACCTCACACGGCATGTGCTCTGGGAGGTTGCAGTCCTGAACGCAACTCCTGTAAAGTCCTGTCCTTGCTGGAGTGTGGCGCCCATGCTAAGCAGAGGACGCTGTAACAGGTCACTTGGCTCTGTCAGGGAGAAAGAGAGTGGAACCGGAGGGAGGGGAGGATGGAGAATGAGGGTGGTAGCTTGGTACTCCATCTGGGGAATAACAAATAGGCCGGGAAAGAGGGGAGAGAATGGGAGACTTTTTCTTCTCAGATCAGAAAAATCGAGAGTAAAAAAAGAAGAGAGGCAGAACAGAAACTAAAACCTCAGCCCCTGCCGAGAGGATGAGAAGACATCACCAGGTTTTTTTGTAAACCACCTGAGACCGAGAATGTTTGAAACACTGTCAATTATTCACCATCGAGCCTGGAGTTAGAGATGGGCAGATTTGTTACTTGTGGAGCCCAATTGGTTGGCTTCAGCGTAAAGATGACAGAGAGTGTGTGAAAGGAATAAAAGATTGGCAAGATGGGATTTATAGCTCTGACGATGAAAGCTGGAGGTGGGAAGGAAGCCTCAGAGGAGTATTTTTTGAGTGCTATGCCACCCCTCTGCTTGGCGATTGGCTGCTTCCACCCAATGATAACTTACAGTCCTTTTGAACCTGGCCAATTAGTGAAAAAAAGGCTGTCCTGTTTATCTTTCCTCAGTGCAGTCTATCAGCGACCGATCTTTTTAATTGTAAAGAAATGTTCAGCAGCACTCGGAGGCCCCCTGTGCAGGGGCGGAATTGTATATATCCTCTTTTTTCATTTTCCCTCTCTTTGCTACAGCTTTAGCACCCGGTACAAGCTTCTCTCCATGTTTAATTCAGCAGAAGGCATGAAAGTGTTCCGCATTATCTCTCTGCTTCTCTCTGAAGGAGAAGGAAGACGGCAAGCTAGAAACAGAGTAAAGAGAGAGAAGGGGATAGAGGGGAACAGAGTAAAGAGAGAGGAGGAACAGAGAGGAGGAAGAAGAGGCCTATTAGTTATTGAGCTCGGCTTTTGTTGTTAATCCAGTTAAAGCCGAGCCTCTGCCAGGCCAGCTGAGACTCGAGCAGATGTGGATGAAGTTTCCTCCTCCTAACACTGGCTAGAAGAGGTCTCATTGTACTCTGTAACCAATTTACTTAACGCAGCACCGTCCTGCTTTCCTGCCTCTTAGGATACCTTCCTCTTCTCCCACTGTGCTGCTCTTGCGGTGTTCTGTGCTATACTTAGGGATGTAATTCGTCATGGATTTTTTTGTTTTGGTCCAGTGTATTTCAGGTTTTGGGTGTGCGCGTTCATATGAACGGCTGTTCATTTCAAATAGGTGTCTGCTATTATTCTTTTTACTTGTTTTTTTCACAGAGTGGAGGTTCAGGATGGAGGAACATGAAGAATTTAAGATTAATTCCTTCCCTTACCCTTTCTCTGATTTTTGCAGGTTTTAGCTGTATCCCTGTATAGCAGTAGTTAATAACCATTTTCTGTGTGACATAGCCCCACAGCCCTATCAGATGAGCTCAAGTACCCCTTCATCAACACCACCAGCCATGTTCAAAATGTGTTCTTTTGAATGGATGTTAAGCATGATGTTATTTAACACTATTAATAACATAAAAGTAAATATTGTTACAATATTTTTTTTCTTTTTTTATGTAGGTTTGGTCAAGTTTCTACTTCTACTTGTACTGCTTGGAGTGGCAAGGGGACGTTTTCAACCACGTATGCTACACACGTAACCATTACTTTTCTATCCATCTACAGTATCTACAGTATTTATACTCCTCTGCTCGCTTGCTAACTCTCAATGACAGCACGTGGTGACTCAGGTTGGTGGGAGGTGTGTCCCATGCAGTCGGCCTATTATTATCTGATAGTTTGGTTACTGGACATTAAATACTAAAGAATTGCATCAAAGTGGTAATCCTATTTGAGCGTTTATTTTCCTCCTAAACAGAGATATGTTAAAGTCACAATTTCAATTTTTTCAAATCCACTGAGCTACTCCACAGATACATCATGACAACTGCAGAAATACCCTCTGGGGTACAAGGTTGGGACTCACTGCTGTACAATATTTATGTACTCTTCTTCCTCAGCTGTAGATCAGTTGAAACAGAAGAAATTGGGGGCAGCTGAAACAAAGCTTTGAACACAACTCTGTCACCTTTCAAGTGAGTGTTTCAAGATGATGTGGCGAACTTGTTAGCAAACAGTTCCCTTTTTATACATAGAGCAGATGCGGAGCAACAAAAACATTCATTTGGAGTCGTATTTCTGGCCACCTGGTTAATTTCAGTCCAATATTCACGCTCCTTTTAGCTTTGGTTTGGTTTCTACCAACTCCCAAGAAAAATATCTTGCTACACAATGTTCACCAGCTAGTTGCTAACTTTGTCTGCTGTTTGATGTTGGGCAGGTAGTGTAAAGTATATTTTCAGAGCTTTTTTTCTGAAAGCAACTGCCTGCTCCTGAGAGCAGTGAGAGAGAACCAAAACAGTTTCGGGCTGTAAAACCTAAACAATGCGCTGAAAGAAGAAGTAGAACTGACCGCAGAGTTGGGTGATAATTTTCTGAGTTTGTCACTACGAGTGAAGCAGTCATTTGATCCTTTGTTAATATAAAAATATTAGTTAAAGCCGCTTTAACTTTACTTTCTTTTTCTAACAAGCACTGGTTGTTACTTTCAAGTGGTAAAGAATATGGCAGGTTGACCTTGACTGCCAGTGTTTTACACACTTGTCTGTCCATCTGCCTGCATGTCTGTCTGGCTGTCTTTGTGCCTGTCTGTCTGTGTATTTACTAATAAAAATGAAAGAAATTCAGCTGGTCTCATCAAATGTTATTTAGAACTTTAAGCTTTCACTGTCAAGGAACCTTGATTTGGTTTCTTTGTCCTTATCACAACCTTCTTCCATTTTCAGGCCCCTATTCATTCAGCTCTTCACTGTGAGTGGTGCTCAGCAGTCCTTCCCTCATCATGCTATAGAGTCATCTCCTCCAGTTCACTAAAGGATGCAATTTCAGCTCACTTAAGAATCCTAGAACATTTCTTTAATGAACTGGATCTAAAGAGCTCTTTATATCTGCTGTTTCTGACCCCTTAAAATCCAGAATTGCACATAGTTGAGCCATTAACTCGATTCAGAATGAATGCGGCACTGTATCAGCTGATATAATGCTGGCAGCTAGAGATGCTAGATTTCATCTTTGATGGTGACCTTAACAAAGGGACTTGTGTAGACCTGTTTTGTTCATTTCCCCAATGAAACCATTTTTCATTATTCATCTTTTTGGTGAGAGACATTCAGCCTTTTATTTCCTCCTGCCTTGATGACCCCCAACTCGCTTTATTCTGGTCTGAATCAAAAGTCTCTTTGATGTTTCAACTTGTGCAAGGAAACTGTTCTGATTTTATGTGGTGCCAACTAAAGAAACTGCATCACCCCAGTTCTGGCATCACTTTACTGGTTTCAGAAGTAATGTAGCTTTTAGCCTCTTGTGAACCCAAGTGTAACTTTAGAGCTCGGATTAAACCTGAATGTGAAATTAGCACTAAAGAAGAAGAATCATATTATTAACGTTATTGAGTCCAGCTTTGTCTAGGCAGTTTGAGATTTTATGATCCGTCAGTTGTATGTTTTCTACCTCTGTCTATACATAAATCAATTTTGTCTACCACAGCAAATCTTAAGTAACTCGGCTAGTATGAGCTTGCTCTACTGCAGCAGCATCGTGTGATTTAGGCTGATAATGCAGTAGCATATTTACAGAAATCAAAAAGCTTTTAATTGCATCTTGTGATCTATATGTACAGTTGTGCTTTTGTAAAATGACCGATCTCTTTTTACTGTTGTTTGATTGTCCTGGTTTGGTGTTAAGAGAACTCCACCAATTTAGCATTGCACTCCTATAACATTGTCAGACTCAAGATGGACAGTTTAGCAAAAAAATGTAAGATTGATGCAGCAGAACCTGAGCTATCATCTTTCACCCCATGTATTCTTCTTCCTTCTCAAAACCTGGCACAACCTAAGCTTACTACTCTCCACACCCCCAGAGTTTATTAATTTTCAAACTTGTAGTCTTCAACCCCAATAGACACTGACTCAAGTGACATCACTTGAGGAGATTTATCAGACTTTGTGCAGCTCCCTCTGGAGCCACAAAAGGCTTTATACAACTTCTTTCACATATGCAATAGGACTCCCCAAGACCTCTAAACAAACTTTGATGTGTAAAAACAGTTCCTCTTTCAGATCCTTCCCATCTAACCTTTAACTTTATCACAGTTAGTATCACACCATCAGAGTTATGTTTTTTATTTATTGGTTTTGTGGCCTCTTCTTTTATTGTGTAACCTTGCTTCTATGGCATTTGTTTGTCTCAGTTGCACAGCTGTCTTTTGAATAAAGTCGAAGTCAAGTAACAAGAGGGCTGCAACTAACGATGATTTTAATTATTGATTAATCTGTTGAATATTCTTTTGATTAATCAATTAATGAGTTTATCTTTTCATCTGTGAAATGTCAAAAAAAAAAATAGTGACCTTGGATGCCATATAACAAAGGGCCGCGGGTCAGAATCAAACCCGAGCCGCTGTGTTGAGGACTCAGCTTTAGTACATTGTGCGTGCTCTACCAGGTGAGCTACTGGGGCGCCTGAAATGTCTTGTTTTGCTCAACCAACAGTCCAAAACCCAAAGATATTCAATTTAAAATTATATACAACACAGAAAAGCAGTAAATCCTCATATTTGAGGAGCCAGAACCAGCCAATATTTGGTATTTTTGCTTGATTAAATGACTTAAACAATTAGTAGATTATCGAAATTGTTGCGAAATAAATTTCTGTCGATTGCCTAAGCAATTAATCAACTAATTTTGACAGTTCTAGGTCAAAGTCTACACCTCCACTCAGTTGTAAGTTAAGGCATAAGAAAAGTACTATACGAATGCACAATCCTTACATTTTTGACCAAAACAAATCTTTGCACTAATGGTGAATTCAACTGTTCCCTGTTGTAGATTGACTTGCCCAAAAGTACTTTTTAAATAATTTTTCCTTGACTATACTATAATTTGACACTTAATACTCACAGAGCAATATAGACCTTTAGAAGTGCCATTTAATTAATACGATCTTGAAGTGAATTTATACAGTGCCTTAATGCAGCAGCCTTAGTTTTGGCTGTTTGGTTCTTTCTTTACGTACAAGAGCAAACACATCAGAATGTCATGTTAATGTCAGCTGGTTAAAAATGCATTAGAAGAAGTGAAATCAAAGTAAACACACCTACACTTACAAAGCCTTCTGAGACAAACTTGTGATTTTTTTGCTATATAAATAAAATTGACTTGACTTGAGTTTTCACCGGCCTTGAAAATCATTGAAAGTGTCTGGATTTGAAAAATATTTAACAAGACCTTTCAGGTTTTTCTAGCTATATACTGTAGATTGCCTTGACAACACTTGATGTTTGTAAATAAAGTATATCAAACCAATACGTCGATGTGTCTCAGCTCTGTGGACCTCTGTCTGTCCAAGGATCAACACCCAAACCTAAACCTAAATCTGTGATACAGATTTGTTTGTTGACAGGAATAAACACTGGAGCTTCTATGATGTCTAATTTAGAAAGAAAAATATCATGTCTTTCCACACAGCATGAAGGTCATGGCATAGTTTTTAACTCTGATGTCAAGTGTCAGAACCTTGACTTGTTCACTCAATATTAACAACATCAATATCAAGCCCAGCTTCCATCTTCAGTACTTCTTTTTTCAGTGAAAACCCCAGGATAAGAAGAAAAAGCTCACTCTTTAACAGCTTCAATCTCAGGTCTGTCAAAGAATCCTTCTATCTCTTAACAGAATAGACAGAAGAAAATGTTAAGGGTTTATTTATATTGATCAGGAGGTAAACTCAAAGATTAATTCCCAAACTGCAGACCCAAACAGCATCAGAGAATACACACACCTCACTTGATGCTATGCACTTGACTGACATCGACAACAAAACCTTACCAAAAGCTTAAGGCTTTAAAAATCTTGTCAATAAATGGTGAGATGGAGCATTTCAGTGTTCAGGCTATGTTTTATTTTTAAATGTATTTTGTGAGGGAAAGAAAATGCATGAAATTTGCCCTTCAGTACCTCTAAACTATGGCATATTCAGCCTGTGAAAGTGGTATACTTTTACCTGGCAAACACCTAAATTACCTGCTATTTCTTTTTTTTAAGAAGACAGAAATACAGTTTCTGTGGAAATGGTGTCAAATGATAGATGTCTCATTTTGGCCTGAAACCGCTAAAGTGCTACCTGACATTCATTTTTTTGAAACCCCAGATAAGACGTGACCTGACTCCTTGTCAGATTTTGTCACTGACTTGCTCATGTTTTCTGCTTCCTTATCAGAACTATATCATCATCTGTCAGATCAGCGCAGATGACCGGCCAGATATTTGGTTGCCATGGTATTTTCCTCCTGGGGAAGAGTCAGAGGGATGGGGGTTATGTTTAGCTGCTAAATGAGCAAATCACTGTTTGTCCAGGGAGAGAATATATATATATATATATATATATATATGTGTGTGTGTGTTTGTGTTTTGGAGCTACTGACTAAATCTATAAACTATAAGGTTTACAGGGCCGTTGGGCTTTAAATGTAAACGTCAACTCACTAACTAAAGTGACTCTGGAGCAGTTTTTGGTTTTGGCTTTGAATTTTGGGCTGTTTGTGGTGTAATGAAGTGCTTGGTGACAAATAAGGGAGATAGGTCTGTCTTTGAAGAGAACAAGAACATATAATCCCAAATTAATAATCCAAAATTGTAGGTTTTTGCCTTTTTTCTTGAATTCTCATTTTGGTTTCCTTGTTAATCATGGATGTGTATGTTGCTATGCTGACACAAGGCAGTTTCACTACTGTATCAAGCCAATTAGGTAAGTGCTATGCCCTGATATTTGCCATTTAAAGAAAGAGTTCAACATTTGGAAAATATACTTATATGCTTTCTTGCCGAGAGTTAGATGAGAAGATAGATACCACTCTCGTGTCTGAACACTACATATGAAGCTACAGCCAGCAGCTGATTATCGTATCCTAACATAAAGACTGGGAACAGAGGGAAATGGCTAGCCTGGCTCTGTCCAAAGGTAACAAAATCTGCCAAACAGCAACTCTAAAGCTTAATAAACCACATTATTTCTCATTCTTTTAATACGTTCAGAAAACAGTTTAATAGAGCCTGGCAAGCTGTTTCCCCCTGTTTCCAGTCTTTATGCTAAGCTAAGTTAACCAGGTGCAAACTGTAGCTTCATATTTATTATATAAAGAGCAGAATCGATCCTCTCATCTAACTCTCGGCAAGAAAGCAAGCGTGTATCTCAAAAATGTTGAACTACTCCTTTACTTTTAATTGGTGAAAATGAAATAATTACTCTTTCAACTGTTTGTATTTTCTTGTTTTGCGATCTACTTGGAACTTCAAAAGAGACAGGGTGATCGCCATCAAAAGGTTGGCGACTCCTGCTGCAGGTTGTCCTTGGTGTGTATTACAGTCTGTATTTGTGTGTCTGTTGTGTATTTGTGTGAGTGAATCTCGTAGAAGTCAGAGCCATTGATTAGCTGCCAAGTTTAAGAGGAGAGGTAAAACTCACAGCACTGTTCCCTACTGTGCTGTACTGTTCGCTTACTTAAGAGTGCCTTATGGTTTGGTTTGTGTGTATGTGTGTTTGTGTGTGAATGAATGTCACTGTCTGTGTTGCTGTGTGTGGAAGTGTGTAGAAGAGCGAGCAAGTGTGTGTTTTGAGAGGATGCAAACTTGTGTATTTTTTTTACTGTGGGGTGCAGGTCTGACAGCTGAGGAGATTTGAGTTTGTGTGGGTGTGTGCATCAGCCGTGTGTGTTTAGTATAAGAGCACAAACTTTTATACTGCTTTACTTTAGCGAACAAACTTTACAGTGGGTTTTATTGTGAATTGTATGTGTGAGTTGTGTGTCTGCTGATGTGTTTTCACTTATTTGCACCTCTCAGAGCATTAGTGATGACATTATGCAGCAGCAATTAGCATAATTTCATGCACACATATATATCATGTTTGTATCTGTTTATCACTCTTACAGTGATTTTATGCACAGTGACCCTGTGATAACAAAGAGTAGTCAGAGACAGAAGAAGAGATAGGGAAAAGCTGCAAATACACACAAATTCACACACTTAAACTCACAAAAATATTACTGTTACGGCAGGAGACAAGAAATCTGAGTCAGCAAGAAAAAGTGGAGATGAACAGATTCCTAATGTGGCTCTTATCTGTCAAAGTTGATCTTCCTACAGATACAGTTAAAGATTAGAAGTGTGTTGTTATCTTTTCAAGATTTTTTAAATTCAATTTGGATCCTTTTTTTGCTGCCTGTGGCCGAAACAAGGGGATTGCTAATGTGTGCTCCTTTTAAGGCATGTTATCTGAGAAATTCTAAGGCTCTGTAGAACAAGATGATCTTAATTTATCTGCAGGAGTTATTGATTAATACCAATGATGCTGCAGTTTCCTTTCCTTTATGCCTTTCACAACTCAAAAATCTAGATTTTTGGAAACAAACCCGATTCACTGAAATGATTTCAGTGATGGAAATAATTTCAGATGGGACAAAAATATTGAATTATAGACATACAATATTTCTCTAGATGCTGTATTGTCATTCAAGCTATACACATGCAGCTGCAGCTTCTGCCAGAGATTTAAATTCTAAATCTATCTAGCTTCAGTCTACAATCAGTGGTATCAACTCCTCATGACATTTTACCTTTGTTCTGGATTGGAGACACTGCAGACTCAACTATGATGTGACTGTTCAGGTCACCAACTACAGAGTGCAGCTTTAAAGCCAAGCACACCAGTAGATACTGCCATTTCACTCAGTGCTGGAGTTTAAATAGGATGGAGTGTACAATACCTGACTTTGTCATGGATGCAGTAAAACAGAGATAATTCCCGGAATACTAAACAAGATCATGGCTAGCAGTTTTTGTACTTGTCAATGCAGCTTTGAAGGTAAATAAAGTCCACTTTAAAATTAAATAAATCCATAGAGCACATACTAAGAGAGACTGTGAGGTCAAAATGAATGTTAGCCTCAGACATCTGAATGACAATGAGGTCTGTGGTCTCCTTATTTAAATGTCATTGCTTGTAGTGTTGTTGATACGTGCTAGCTAGATGTAGCAGTCATCATAAACCACTCTGAATAAGAGCATCCACAAATGTGGCACTTCATACCCGCAGGGAGAATATTTACAGAAACATACAAAAAAAGAGCAGTATAAAGAGCAGTAGATTGAATTAGCAGGAAGTCAGAGCTGCCAAGTCTCACGCATTGACCGTGAGACTCACGCAATCGGAACTTTTCACACGCCACATGTCAATTTTCTCACACAGCGAAAACTAATTTATATTTATAACTGATAATGGCACGAAAAGAGGACAGCGCACGGACAGACAAGACAGAGCAGCACAGCGCAACAGCAGCACCGTGCAGCAGCGAGTTATTCAGACCATCAGGGGGAACGCCAGAAATAGGCTACACGCAAATCTATTATATTGTAGGCTAATTTATTCCCCTGCCTGCTGCTCAGAGTAATCTCAGTCAGTGGCTCCTCTGCCAGCAGCACAGCATCTCTCTAGAACCACGACTACAAAAAAAATCAAATCATCATCATGCATTGGTATTTATCCTAGCTCTTATTTATCAGTACCATTGGTTAATAGCTTAATTTAGCTGCCAAGGTGTCAGAATTGCCTTTGTATTTGTATTTTATAGATAGATCGATCAAGACCGGTAGAATTTGTTTTCAGTACAGTATGTTATACTGTGCAGCACAAACACATAAATGAACAGCAGACAATTCACATATTGTCACAAGACAATACACAAAGACAGTCAACATATCATCACAGAAACACAGTACACAACCATACAGTAGGTGCATGGTAATGCATGTCAGTAGTATGTGAGGACGGGGCTAGAGAGTCCTGATAGCTAAAGGAAAAAAGTTGTTTGTGAAGCGGTTATGTGTGAAAGCACCTCTGACATAATCAAAGAGAAATATATGACAAATCCAAACAAAATAGTTCAGCTAAGAGAGTCCTGAGAGTCCCATTTTACAATGCTCCAACGAAATTACTCGATAAATTCACTAGAATGCAGGAAAACAGTTTCTGAAATTAACAATTTTTGGGGGAAAGATCCCCAAATACCCTGGTTAGGTTTGGTCTCCTGATTGAGGCTATGATGTATGAAGGTTGGCAAGTATGTTGATCACCCATACTTATTCATCACTGACCATGATTATTGACTTGGATTTTCATCTATACATGCTTTAAAATTGTGAATTTGGCTGCTGAATGTTTTAAACAAAATTCCTGGGAGTTGAAGAGTGATGACCCCGACCCCTGCGATGGGTAGGCTAGGCCTAATGTCACGGAAGGCCTACTCATAAAATGCACCGACTTCACTGATACCAAATCTCACTCTAAACAAAATTGAAAACTTGGCAGGCCCGAGGAAGTGGAAGCTGGAGAGTCACAGTTCAACCAAAAGAACTTTAGTCTGATTTATTCTGTGGTTACAAGAAAGTGGCTCAAATTCTTCTCAGGATGGAGGATTTAGGGAATATGTGATATTCTGGCACTCAGACAAACTCAGACAGGGAAATTTTACTGAAGGAGATGGATTCATGTCTGTTTCTTGTCTGTTTACTGGATCCTCTCTGCCATGCATAATAAACCAGAGACATTGGATTGTTTGTCACACCTCCAGTTTTGACCTTTGACCCCTTGCTGTTGGTTAATTGAAACTATATCTGATAAAAGAATGTAATCTTATTTTACCGTTTCAATATTTGGTTGGTTTTGGTGGTGAAAAATCTCATTTTTTAAAAATGTCAGCCAAGGAAAAGCAGTCTTTTTTTAGCTTGAACACCATGCAACATTGAGTGCAGTGATAACAGGAATTTCAACAAATTATAGAGTTTTCAGCCACTCCTCGTAGGTGAGAGCATTAAAGGTACCAGCACATGAAACTGTAACATGTGAAAGCAGAAATAGTGACAAGTCTTGATATATGATAGAAATCAAACCAACACACAGCATTACTTAATATATTTTTAATTAAATGTAACTGCTGCAACAAAAGTAACGTGTTTCCAGATGATCAATTATTTTTTTCTTTTTTTTTAATTCATCGCATGTCGCATGATGAAGCCAGTTGGATCACTTTAAAAATAACAAGCCCTCGGCTCTCTCTCTCCAGCCGGACTAAAGCATGCACCAAAAGATAATTGAAAGTTTTCAATTAATAAATGCACCCCGATCTGCAGCCGCGGCCTTCATCGCTGCCTCGTGGTTACACATTCAGCCTCCCTGCGGAATCCATCGGCTCAAATTGCACTTTCCATTTCACCGCCAGCTGTTTCATTCTCTCTGTCCCTCCCGCATTCTGCTCGGCTCTGTCAAGACGAGGGAAAAAAACAGCAAAGGGAAATGAAGGAATAAAGGGAAAAAAGACAATCTACATTAAACATAATTGCTTCCATTTTACATTTTATTAAGTCTTCTCCTGTTACTGTGCGAGAATGGCTGTCCTACTTTTTCCCTTTCTTCTCTCTTTTTTTGTTCTCTTTAACAAAATCAAGAAAATAAGAGTGTTGTTCCTTCTTGGTCTGAAGGGAGTCGACTGTGGCTGCATATCTTGATTGTGGTGATATGTCAGTTTCTGCTATGAGTATATTTATCATTTACTTTCAGTTTAACAACTTGCACCTCTAGTGTGGGCGAGAAATTGGTGCAATTAGCCAGGTGGTTAAACTTAGTTTCATACAGGCAATAACAAAATATCCAAAACCTCGCTGCTGAGGATATATTTTTCTGGAAAGACCAGTCAGTGATTGTTTGAAGGAGCCAATGTTAAATTTGAATCACTATTGTACTGTATGTAGTTATGAAGTAACAAAACAGACATTTATATTTACGCATTTTAAGTATTTTCACTGTAACTCTGTACATTCAACAGTCAAGATCTTCTCTGTGTATTCAAGCAGCACGACACATGGTGTAATTGCTGCCGTTGCAGAGCTGATTGAGTAATTACAATCAGAACCAGAGACACTTTGTTCACCAAGTACAATAAATGTACAGAAATGTGCCTTGGTGAAGGTTCTCGGAAGAATAATACCCTCTATAAAACCTATTCCCTGAATTCATTATGTCAGTCATCATCTCATACAGTTTTAATTTGCCAACTTGATAAAGTCTCTCCAGAGGCAGGAAGGAGGAGATCTCTTGGTGAAGTCTTCACAGACAAATCCAGAGATGCTCACCAAACAATTACTGACATGAGATGATTTATAAAGCAGCAAGCCACAAAATATTCATTTTATGTTGTTTTTCTGCAACATCTTTGGTGCTAAACACTCATTGCTGTGTTGTTTCTTGACTGCAAAGTGACTCCAAAAAAATCACCTGACAGTCAGACATTGTGGGCAGAACTGTGATGTTTTTTCCTTGTATTTTCTGTCTGTGAAGTTTTGCTTTCTGTAAATTCGGCTCGTTTCCCTCTTCTCTGGTAAAATGTTCAGAAGCTGTGACTGGCTACAGCGCTCTTCAGAATTTGATTGCACTGGCTATTCATAAATCTCTTATTAAGTTTGTAAGTAAAGAGCTTTTGTTCTTAGTCAACCCTGTCTCTGGAATTATGTGTATATACAACTGATTTGTAACAGCAAATATGTTTTAAAAGAAACATAATGCCATCTGGTTTTTATCAACATAATAAGAAAATGTTGTTGATTAACGTATCTGGCAAGTCTGGCAGAACTGTTGATACTGAACTGTTCACTCACAACGTGTTTTCGACCAAAAGATTTTGCAATACAATATCCACTTGTAGCGACTATAGCATTATTTAACTTTTTTATGGTTATGTTTAGGCACTGGCAGCACATTGTTAAGGTTAGGGAAAGATCGTGGTTTGGTTTATTACAGAGAAAATCTGCCGTGACTTGAAGCACAAGACACAAAGTGTTTATTAACATTTGAGTGAAACCATGATCATTCCCTAACCTTGACCAAATTGCTTTTGTTGCCTAAACCTAACGACACGCAAGAATCCAGGATGTGAACCCCGATCTCTGCTGTCAAAGTCCTGCACACTGAATGCCTGCCATCCACTCCGACCACCTCCTTGCGACTCCAGCACAATATGTAATGTAGCGCTTCATTCAGTCAGAGAAACACTGCCTCTGAACACAATCCAGGCAGCGATTACATTTGCCATAAATGCGAAAACAGTTTAATAACATAGACACTTAGGAGACAGGGTTTTCTCAGTAACTACTAACTAGTTTCGAGCTATTGATTTGTGGTTGCACAACTAAAACAATGAGCAGTGTAAACACAGATGTCCCTGCAGCGTCATGAGCAAAAATAACAGTTTCAAAATCGCCTGCCAATCCTTTGTAGAGGTAGTTCACTTTGTTTTATTTATATGTTCATACCAGCTGTGAAAGTACTCAGATTTTTTATGGCAATATGGCAATATGCTGCTATATATTAGACCACAGGACTGTCTACATTATTATTGCCATGGGATTTGAGTCATATTGCACGGAGCCCCCTGAAGGTCACAGCGAGAATTTTTTTGAGGACTACTTTTGCATTCCCTCGCAATACTTTTGCGTTACCTTGCAATACTTCTCCCATTCCTTCTGAGTTATATGTCTATTTGGAATGGAAGGTAGTGTGGAGATTCTCAAGTTAATGCATTTAGCATTGTTTATGGACACCTCACCTTATATAATGTCCATTGCAAAGAATTTATCAGATTGATATCAGTTTGACATTATCAAACTTCTGAGTATGAGCTGTATGTAAGGAACATTAATTATTGCTCCACACTTACAGCAACAGGCCTTCTACCAAAATCTGTTTCAGCATTGAAGGTTACTTTAATTTGTTTTGTACAAAGAGACAAACAGAGGACCCTGTGCAAAAACACAAAAAGCTTTCCAACTTGCGTTGGTCTGCATTCCTGTTGCAAGTGGTTCATTGCTGTCTGCTCTTTCTGTGACAGAACCACAGAATCTGCAGCATTTCAGTCACCTTCTTGTTTGTTGTTGTTTTGTCTCATACAAATACAGCACATTAGCTTTATGAGGTAGATTCAACTGCACTTCTGTAATTCCGCCTCTGGAGACGTCTCCTTTTCCTCAGTGAAACCTCTCTGGGTTTCAGTACAGTACAGAGTACAGTAACTGTTCACGAATGAAACCGACGGCATCCTTCAGATTACCGTACTGCTCTCTTCCGGAGAGACCTCTTGATCTAAGAATTCGTTTAAGTTTACTTTCACTAATCACATAACCGTGCATGCCTATTGAGCGGTAGTACCATATAAGCATAATGCCAAGTTCAAAGTAAAATTCAATGAGCTGATATACTGTTGTGTTGCGCTGGGAGCAGCTGAGTGGAAATAGACATATGGCTCAGAAGGAATGGAAAAGTATTGCGAGGTAATGCAAAACATATTGTGAGGGAATGCAAAGGTAGTCCTCAAAAAATTCTTGCCATGACCTTTAGGGGGCTCTGTAATGTTTTTTAACTTGCACAAGTCCGTAAAGTTTGAACTTTAAGAGCATCTGGTGTAACCAGCATCGGCAGCCCACACATGATATTATCATGTTCGTATGTATGTTCATAGTGGGTCACTTCAATTCTTTTGTCCAACAAGGTGTTGGCTCTTCTCCCTGACTTCGCCACCGCAGTTAGAAAACCTGAGTCACTACCATCTTTACAGGCTTAAAAACTTATCTCAAAAACACCTGGTGTTAGCCTCTCCTACTCACTCACATATTCTCTTATCTACTGGCAAAAAACAATCCCTTTCTCTTCTGAGGGTATTTTTGTATATATTTCTATTATTTAGTATCTCTACACCATCATAACGCCTTTGACCCCGCACTCATTACTGCTGGATCCTTGTTGCGGCATATTCACCTGTAAAAATATTAAGTTAAAACAAACCTTAACCTTAAAAAATACAGTAGGAGTTACAACAAATACACTTAAATGACCATGGAAGTTATCTGCAGTTAGTTTAAAAATACAGAACAAATAAATCTTTTTATTTAGATGCTGTTTGAAGAGCTGAAGGTGAAACTTTCCATCTGAAGGGAAAAAAAGAAAAGGAAATAAGGATGCCTTCTTTGACAAAATGATTGCTGGCATGCAAGGAAAACACATTATGCCGAAGTTTTGAGTCATCCTAAAATGTTCATGTGGAGAGAGTAATCTTGTTTTATTGACTAATACATTTCAGGTAGCAGTATGTGTGGTGTTTTAGACACTTCTGTACAAACCTCTGATAATAAAAACTGCCATTGATTTAATCGAATAACTAATAATAATTTTCTCAGCAACTATTAGATAGATTGCCAATTGTGGTACAGATATCCATGGAGCCCAGAGGATGAATCCTACTGACGTTGGTGCTGATGCTGGTTTAACATGGCAGATTCTTCTTTTAAACATGAAATACCTGAGATACAGTTTGACCTGGCTGTGTTGTGTTTATGCATGCATTCAATTCTTTATTTGAGGGCACTTCAGGTTAAAGGAGGCTGTGCTCTGAGACGCTCCTTATCATCGCACAGGTTCACACCTCAAAGCTGAGCTCCGCATTGCAATCTGCATTAAAGATGCTTCTACTGCTTCTTCTCTGTTTGTCTCTCTCAAGCCACCTCTTTCTATCTCCCTCCTCATTATTCTTTCTTTCATACCTCTCCCTCCCTCTCTTTCACACACACAAACTAGAACTTGTTATCTTTTATCCCACCCAACACACCTCCCCTCTCACGTTAACAAGAACAAGATTCCTGAGCTATCTCTCTCTCTCTCTTCTCTTAGTTTTCATCACTCGTTCCCTCTCTCCATCTGTTCTGAAGATGAAAGGAGGCTCTGGTCTCTGTCTGCAGGGGTTTAAACGTCCTTTTTGATTTCAATTCAAGGAAGAAATTATTCCAAGGAAGCTGTTGGACAGCTGCTATCTGTTGCAAGATGGTATCGAAAGAGAAAAATAAAACAGTAAACATGTCAGACAATTATTGTGCATTTTAACCACTGGGAGAG
Source organism: Siniperca chuatsi (assembly GCF_020085105.1). Lineage (NCBI taxonomy): Eukaryota > Metazoa > Chordata > Actinopteri > Centrarchiformes > Sinipercidae > Siniperca > Siniperca chuatsi. The sequence continues at coordinate 5,684,803 of NC_058058.1, forward strand.
TACCAGTCACGGTTATTTTCAGTCAGAAACTGTGTTTAGTCAGGTTGTTTCTTATCTTTATGCAACCAAATAAATCTCTAAAAATCCTCAGTATTCCCATCTTACTCCTACATGTTTGTTCTACAAATAAATATGTAAATATATTTCTTGGACAAGTTCAAGTATTCATTGATATGGTCTTGTCAGTAACACAGTCTGTCTGTTGTGGACATCTGCTGGTGCAGGTAGGGATATTGCAGACATAGTTGTAGCTACTATATCCAATTTTCTGGTAACTTTTGATTTTTCACTTTCCTTGTCTGGCATTTTCAGCCATGTTACACAGCTTTGGGCCTGTAATGTTGAGACACGTTTAATCTATCTGACACTACTATAGAGAGGAAGATGTCAGTTCTAAACAAATTGGCAAAATATGGTTATCGGTGTCAGTAGAGACGGTGAAGGCGAGGTCTGTCAGTCAGCTGTCATCTAAGACGTATGAATACAAGACAAAGAAGGAGGATAAACAGTAGCATCATCACCAGTGGCATCTACTGCAGTACCATTGTTAGTGCTAACAATAATAGTGCTTCAAAACAGGTCAAAACAAATGAAGTATGCTAAGTATGATGGACTTCTTGTTGCTTTATGCCATGATTTGTCCTCCCAATTGTTCACACAGCACCATTAATGAATACGATACCCACAAACACTTAACATTGGATTTGCGGTTCCAATAAAAGACACATTTCTCTTGGAAGAGAAATAATGTTGCTCTCAGAACAACTGTATCTAACAACTGAAATAAAGTCCAAACATGCTTGGTGAATACGAGTGCACCGATTTTCACTTCCTGCTCAAAGAGGTAATTACTGTAATCCTTTTGCGCCTTCTCACAAGGTTGTTTTCATTTCTTGCTTGCCACTCGGTGTCAGTTGCGCCTCAAAGACAACCTGCTCTGTTTAATTTTTTCTGCTAAACATTTGTGATATTTAGACGGTTGACAGGACACTTCTGACTGCAAACAAGGTCAATTATTACTCTTTGTGCTCTTTGGATTTTTAAACCATGAAGGTTTAATATTTGTAAAACTTTCCCAGAGCCCAGAAAAGCAATTTTTATTTGTGTTTCATCCCAATGTAAAGTCTATGGGCCGAGCAGGACCAGCATGAGAAACACTAATGTGCATGTGCAGTGGGCCGCACAACGCAGAAGCAAACCCATAAGCTAGAAAACTTTTTGGGCTTAGGTGAGCAATTTTTTATTCAAGTGAGTGGGCACCATCTTTAAGTCCAATATCCAGTTCTTATAATACATCCATGGTTAGACCACTGTGTTATATCCGTAAGTGTACTGAATTCAGGACTGGTGTGTTTCATTGTTTATTTATTCAATTTCTCATTGAAACCATTTCCTCTTTCTTCATTCCAAAGTTGCATAGGCTCACTTTTAAGTGGCATTAAGCAGTGCCAATATTAGGCAAAACATTTTAAAAACATCAGGTAATGGAGTTTTAACCTGAAACATTTGAAGAGGGCTGGGTAAGAATATTAGGAACAGTCCTTGTAGTTGTGTACAACCTATACTATGATCAGACCTGGTTCCACTTATCATCCCAGGTAATTTTAATCAGTTTGTCTCTATGTCTAAACTTTCCTGGCACCCAAGAATGAGTCAGTTGTAAATACTGTGTTTCACTTTGATAAAACAAAGAAACAGTTCAGTTTTATTTAACAGAGTTGGATGGGTAAAATGACCTCTGTGAGCTGCAGCAGTTCACCCCATTCAACATAAATATGCCACAGACGCCTCCACCACTGCTGTCACCACCTGTACAGCTGAACAAATGCTTTCTGTATCTATCAATCATTATGCTTACTGCAGAGGCGTGTGATTTCATTGTTTTCCTTTTTTCTTCTAATTCTTTTTTTTCCAGTTCATATCTTTCTGCTTTTCCCCAGTCACATTATTTTTATATTTGAACGTTATTAAAGTGGGACGGATTTATAAAGAAATTGGTTCTGAGCTCATAGTACGGACTTTGATAGTGTGAGTGGCACTGATGCGTCGGTAAACAATAGGAAATTGGGTTTCAAAATAAGACACCAGGGGATCTGATGCATGGTGGGAAAGAGCAGAGTAGCTTCAGAGAAGGAATGACAGAGATTTATATCTAAATGAAGGCAGCAGAAAAAAAACCTGCAGTGTGTAGATTATGAATTCCTGGAGTGTTTCTGCTGTATCTGTTCAGTGGATTCCTTTTACTTGTGACACTGAAAGTTCAGCTTCTACTTGAAATCAAGTTAACCACTTAATTTCCAATTGTTCCCATTTATTTCCCTTTTGAGCTTGAAGGTTGGAAAATCACCTTTTCCCACACTGTTTTCTATCTTTATTGTATTGTTCCAGCTTTTCATTTAAGCTGCGTGATGTTTTCACTGGGTGAAATACTCAAACCCAAGTATCCATATTTTTATGGCTGCACCATTCCATTAAATTAAAATATTCTAGGTGTCTCGATCATCATTTCCCGCACATGTTCCAAAGTTTTGGCCTGATCATTAGACTTCATTGTCATTTTGTTTAAAAGTTTTCAATCTGACATTGTGTTCACGTCACGCCTTTTTCTGTGTAGAGCAGAGAAGTTTTTTTGCCCAAACCAATCAGCAGTGTTTTCATTTGATGTGGTAGCAGTTAACTTCGTGTTTGTCATGTTAATTCAAGAAATATCCCAATTTTTGTGAGTTGTTATCTCTGTAACTTTTATAGCTGTGTCAATCTCATCCCCTCCTGTCACCATTTCTCTGTTGCCACTTTTGTCGCTCTGGCACAGGAAGATGACATACCTATTCTTAACTCCACCTATAAAGCTCTGATTGGTTTGGTTGTTTTTGCAACCGGCAAAACAGCCAACAATGAGCACAACACCATTTAAACCCAAATCATGATCATTTCCTAAGCCTAACCAAGTGGTTTTTGTGCCTAAACCTAACCAGATCTTAACTACAGCTGTTGAAACGTAGAGATTCAACGTTTGAAAAATCGTAGATTCAACGTATCTCTGGTTTGCAGATACCTAAAATGGCAACATTTTGCTTTGGCGATTAGGTTGCAAATGTCAGCCTGAGTACTAGGTATTTTTTTAAAGTTGACGATCTTAACTACAATTTGAAATATAGTTCTGTTGGTTTAAGCAATGTTTGGCTGCACAGCATGAGATTTTAATGTAATGTGATAATTGGAGTTTAAGGGGTTAAGAAGAAGAAAACAGTATTGTTTGGATTGACCTTATTGTCTAAGTTGTCCATTATTCATTTTCAGTGATGTAAGAAGTTTTCATAGTCTTTACTTTAGGTAAGTACCAATCCAATAAAGTAACAGTACTCTGTTACAAGTTTGTCCTGCATTCAAATTCTGTATGTACTTATCAAAAGTAAAAGTACCCAATTTGCAAAAAATGGCCACTGTGTGGGTAGGAAAGAAGGAAAAAACAAAGTTCTGCTACACAAATTTGGAGTTTTTAGAGTTTTCTCTAATCTTTGCTGTTTCTGTAAAATAATGGATAATTTTACCTCTTTGGCCTTGAACAATTCTTTGAAATCACCTGAGAAGTTTAGAGTGGAAATGTATCTTAAGTGGAAATGATAACAACTCATAAACATCTGAACTGTGATAAGATGTCTTGACTAGACACTGCTTCTTTGTAGGGAGTGACAAGCCAAAAAGGTTGGTAACCACAGGTTTAATCTTGAAAAATGCACTGTATTTTATAAGCTCATATGTTCTTTTTATGTAAAATGTAGTGGCGTAAAGATACAATATTTCCCCCTGAATTGTGTGAAGTAGGAGTATAAAGTAGCATAAAATGGAAATACTTAAGGAAATTACAAGTACCTTAAAAATTGTAGTTAAGTAAAGTATTGGAGTTAATGTACTTAGTGACTTTCCACCTGTGTTACTGTTAAAAGAAACACAAAGAACTTTTATCAATAGTGTTCTCTCCTGGTGGGTTGATCCTACATCTAAATGCTTCATTTTAAAGGTGATGTTCTCTGTAAGTCTAAACTTTGACTGAACCGTAACATGTTGATCTCCTGAAACCCGCACAGCTACAGTTTTTTGCATGTTTTAACATGAATTGCAGGTTTTCTCCTTTGTACAGTGTACTGAGTCTGTTTCATGACCCTTTGGCTGCAGAAACTCTGAAGTCGCATAAAAATGACTAAATGTGCATCAATGAGGAATAATAAGCATTCGTCATTTCTGAAAAGCTTACCTTTTTGCATACACATCTTTGATCCATCAGTAACATCCAGGAAGGTATAATCCTTGAATCTCTCCCATTCCATGCTGTTACCACAGCCAAATATTTTCTATGATCTTCCCTTCTAACTCTTTCAGGATTTTTTTCTTTCAGCGTTTCTCTTTTCCCAAATGTATACACACCAGAGGTTACGCTGAAATCTTCTACGCTTTTTTTTTCATTTAGGAAATTATTTCAATACGGCTCCCACTTAAATTTTTAATCCTTCAGTTGTTATCTTGACATACAGTATTTTGTTGTTAGATTTTGTCTGCACACAAACAGTCCTTCATGCTCTTCTAAAAATCACCTGCCATTATCTTTTAAAAAAACCTACAGGCCTTGGCTCAGTTTCTGTCTCAAGCAGTTAATAGCTGTTCTTGCAGATGCCACTGTGTTTCACCTTGTGTTTTCTTCTGATTATAAAGAATACAGATGTCTTTTTCAAGGAATTGTAGACAGCTTTTCAAATGATGAATGCTGTTTTTTGCATTTTATCTGTCAGAGCTTTTAAGATTGTCTGTTGCATGGTGTCAAGCAGGGTAGCAGGAGAAACAAGGGATTGGTCCCAAAATGCAGACACCGAGGCAGAGCAGGTGCAGTTCAGTAATTTATTCAAAAAACACAAAAGGCTCACACTGATTTCAGGCAGTGATGGGACGCTTGACCAAAAGATCTGACACTAAACAAACGAAACACACATACTTAAATACACTCAGGTAGGGCAGACAACGAGACACAGGTGAAAGTGATCAGGGCAGGGCAAACAATCAGAAGCAGGAGGTAAAACTACAAGACACATGAGGGAAGGAGAATGTTACAAAATAAAACAGGAAATAACATACAAAACCCTCAAACCATGACATTCCCTTCACTATATTTCAGTTTTCAGCCACGCCATCATGCCCTTCACCTCCATTAACTTGCCTTTAAGGATCAATATTACATTCATTTTATGAAAGTATATTCAGGTACTGTAAGCAAAGAAAGTGCAGTTAACTTCAAATAATTATTATTAATCCGGTATGTTATGAATAAAAAAACAATACAGTTTGATATCACTGATATTACAAACACTCTTACTTATTAGCACCAGGCTAGCTTTTTTGTGTCAGAAAAAAACAACAAAAATGTCTCTGCTTCAGCAGAAAGTGCACGGCTACAGTGTGTGTGTGTGTGTGTGTGTGTGTGTGTGTGTGTGTGTGTGTGTGTGTGTGTGTGAGTTAATGAGCAATGACAGTGTCTCCACCTGACAAAGACAAGCAAAATTGATGTGTGTCGGTGGATGCTCCAAGCAGGCACATTTTGTACATGGGGAGATATAGGGCCCATCAAGTGGAGAAGTTAGCACACATATTACAATCAAGTGAGTCTGGCTAATTTTAGCATATCTAGCAACGTACACGTAGAGAAGAAATTAATATTACTGAAGATTAATTTCACTCTATCACAGCTCAGTGTTTAATTTAATGCTCTCACTGTGGTTTGAAAGCAACTTTTATTTATTCTTGCATAGGTAAGGAGGGTTTTTTGTGTTAGGGTAGATCATTTAGGTTAGTAGTTGTTTAGGCAACAACATGTACAACAACATAATTGGTTCTTATAAACTATCATCCAAGTTCTGTTGTAGGTAAATAACAAACTTGTTTGCAGTCTTCTTCTCTGGTGTGCGCACCAGTGAGGAACACAAGAGAAAATAGTAAATATTAGCATCAGTCCATACCCTTGTGTTTTGGTCTCTTGGATGTGGATTGAGATTAGCAATTTCAGGTGTTGCTCTGCAGTTATTTGATGTTTAAGATTTGATTTTGGCTTTCAAAATATATAGCAACAAACATTATGCACACTTCTCACATACCAAACTAATTCAATCCTACACAAAACAAATTGAAAACTCCAAAACATCCACAAATCTGCTGCCCACATATCTTTGACAGTATATTAGTACATTCATAACTGTTCACACCTTGATCTAAAATAGATACATAAATGCATGAAATAAAGATAGAAGGAAGAAAAAATGCTGATTTAAAAAAAACTATATCTCAAACCATTCCGAAACCAGTAACAGAAGGGTAAAATTGTAGGAAATTGATCAAACAGTGCGTTTGTCCCCAGTAACGTCAGATCCAAGCGTTAGCTTGCCCAGCTAACTAGCTTACTACCTACAGTAATAAGTGGCTTAGCTAACAGGCAATTGAGAACGCTTTATTTCTTGGGTGTGTTTTCTATACACATCTCCACTCCACAGTACTAATACTATCAGGTCCATCGGGGTGTTGAGCATAAACTGTCCCTGTATACAGATGACCTGTTACTTTATGTATTGAAACCGTTGCCCCCATTACATACTTCATGGCTGTGTAATACAAAGTCTTTTCTGGAGTTGGAAAAGATCAAATTCTTTATACGGATTTTGACAAATTTTACATCATCCAGTTGGTTCATCAGTTTACTTGAATATACAGTAGTTATAGTAAAGTTTCTTCTTTCAAATTAATTTTGGTCTCTGCTGCCAACAAATATATATATACTAATGTAGCCTGCATTTGTCATTGGCAGCTCCTGATCACTTATGTTAAGAGTCTCCCTTTCCCCAGAATGACTACCTGGGTGAGACGATTAATACAGTGTAGCAGCTAGGATGAGGAGCTCAAAAGACTGTGGGGGGAGGGGGTGGTGCTGGTTCATTATTGGAATCATAACTGTTTGGTGTGATCACTGAGCTGAAGTGGGATCTTATGACTCCAGAAAGTTAGTGCCCAGCATCTGATTTTACTTTACATCCTCATTACATCACATGTATAGCATATTCATTTGTTTCTGTTTTTTCTCTTTAGGAAAATTAGTGTTGCAACTTCACAAGCAATGAACTGAACTTTCCTAGGGAACAGAAATACTATGAATTCTTATTCCTTTAACGATCCACTATATTCACCATTACTCGACAAGTGCCCAAAATTAGATCTTTCAATTGTATTTTAGAATGATTTTTTTGTCTTCAGTGTCTCTCAGGGTAATTGGAGGTATCCAAAGATGATTTCAAGCCTACTCCTGTTGCTGGCCACTTGCCCAGAGTAGTAAAAAAAAGTCTCTGTTGTGATGTGTCTGTAATCCTTCATCAGTTTTTATTTCATCTGTTGTTTACCCAGGTTGGTTCTAATGAGGACTTCGGTTTAAAGAAAGGTTATCTAAATCTCTCTTCCACTAAAAAGCTGATAATGTTTTTTGTTTGTTTTGTTTTTGCACCAGCCCTGTCTGATTTTCATCAGACAGGGCTCAGTGACAAGACTGAATTCCTCAAACGTCAAAAGGCTGACAAGTTAATGCCCAAAAATCCTGACTTGTAGTTCATACTTATTAAATATTAGAAGATCATTTCATTTTTCCAAGTGAGGACTCAAATTATCTGCTAAGATAAGTTCTATGTAAAGCACAGTGATTAGTTTTCATTTTCTATTGTCAATCTTTTAATGTGTTTTCTTTTTAAGAAAGTGATTTTAAGTCTTACTATGATACCTGCTGCTCTTTGAATATGTACAGTGATATGTTTTAATTTAGTGCTTCTAGTCATGTATGTGTAGGCGTCACTTGTTTAATTTGAGGAGAAACTTGTAGAACCTGTCCAGTTTTGATGATTTTATTATCTGCACTGATTGTGTACATTGCTGCTATTTGTTTGGCAGAGTTCCAGGGCCTTGTTAAAACCCTGTGACTGTGATTCAGTTAATAAATAGGCAGCACAAAAAAAAATATTATAAACATTCTCTGCTTAACTGTCCGGCTTTCACCCGACAGCAGAGGCATAAATCGAAGAAGAGGTTACTCAAGGTCTGCAGCTTCTAACAGCCACAGGTCCAATCCCTCTGCAAAACTGCGCCATTGTCAGTTATATTTTAGCTCAGCTCGCACAATAAAAGGCCAATTACAGTCATAGGCGAAAACAAACAAAGGAAGAATCCACATGAGAAACGACTAAACCCACGAGAGCTTTTTAAACAGCCTCTCTCTGAGGCTTTCACTAAAGGGTACATTTTAGCATCTCTGCTCATTTTACTCAGCTGCATCATTGTCCAGTCTGAATTATTTTTTCATGGAGACACATATTTTAAAATGACAATAGATTACTTCATATAAGTGCTGTGAGTGTGTGTGGCGGTTTGGCTTTATATTCAGCTAGAATAGCTAAAGTGTAGGTGTGTGTGCATTAACTTGTGTATCTGTGTATCTTCTTGCTGTATGATAGCCTACATGTGACTTTTAATATATACTCCATGTGTATGTATCTCTTCTTCTGAACCTGATCGTGTGTGTTCGGGCTGCAGTGATGGAGACACTGCTGACTGAATGAAGAGAGGTTCAGCAAGGTTGAGAGAAAAAAAAAAACAGTTTTTTTCTGTGAACCCACTCACCACCGTGGAAGACAAGAGTGTGGAGTTCTCTGCCATGTGGCTTTGTCTTCAGGGTGAACTGCCTAATTCAGGATGAGGATTTTACATGAGCGCACTCCTTGCATGTTTGTATCTCTATCTGGTCTCCCCCTCTATATACACATTTACATTTCAGATGTTTCACTGATCCAGAACTGATTACAAAGGGGTGGGATGTATAACTTCACTGTCTTTCATAAGGATGTGTTAATAGTGGATCAAACCTGTGACTTTCTTTCATGGGATTGGGCCAACTCGCCACCTTTTCTTTTTCTCTCCTGTCTTTTTGGCTCCTTATCTGACCTAATTTTTGCTTGGTATTTGCAGCATGTCATTATCTGCACTCTGTTCTCAGATGTCCTTTTGTACAGTACCATAAATTGTCAAATAAAAGCTGCTATTCAAATACAGGAGGGTTTCAAATAATAAGCAACCCTATAGGGGAAGGAAGAAGGGATATTTTATATATATATATATATATATATATATATATAAAAGGAAGGCGGCCGTGGACTAGTGAGTGTGAGAGCCACTATCCAGGATGAAACATCCAAGATCCACAAGTACATCCAAGATAAGGCCCCAACGGATGACGTGCTCAGGGAATGTCTCAGGCAATGGGGAACAGAGGAAGACGTGCTGGAGGAAGGACCATCATGGGAGGACAAACCCCTACACGGGATGTACCACCGGAACATAACTGAAGTGGCTGATATCAAGAAGTCCTACCAATGGCTAGAACGGGCTGGATTGAAGGACAGCACAGAGGCACTCATCATGGCTGCACAGGAGCAGGCCCTGAGCACCAGAGCAATAGAGGCCCAGATCTACCACACCAGACAAGACCCAAGGTGTAGGCTGTGCAAAGAGGCCCCTGAGACAATCCAGTACATAACTGCAGGGTGTAAGATGCTGGCAGGAAAAGCATACATGGAGCGCCATAACCAAGTAGCTGGCATAGTGTACAGGAACATCTGCACTGAGTATGGTCTGGAAACCCTGAGGTCAAAGTGGGAAACACCTCCAAAGGTGGTAGAGAATGACCGAGACAAGATCCTGTGGGACTTCCAGATCCAGACTGATAGAATGGTAATGGCGAACCAGCCTGACATCGTGGTGGTTGACAAACAGCAGAGGAAAGCCGTTGTGGTTGACGTGGCGATACCAAGTGATGGCAACATCAGGAAAAAGGAACATGAGAAATTAGAGAAGTACCAAGGGCTCAGAGAAGAGCTGGAGAAGGCCTGGAAGGTGAAGGCAACAGTGGTACCCGTGGTCATCGGAGCACTCGGGGCAGTGACCCCCAAACTGGAGGAGTGGCTACAGCAGATCCCTGGAAGAACACCAGACATCTCGGTCCAGAAGAGTGCAGTACTGGGAACAGCAAAGATACTGCGCAGAACCCTCAAGCTCCCAGGCCTCTGGTAGAGGACCCGAGCTCGAAGGATGAGACCACCCGCGGAGGGTGAAGGACGAAGTTTTTTTTTTATATATATATTTAACAGATTTTATAGTACTGTTTGTTTCTGGCTGCTAAGATGCTGTTGATGAAAATCAACACTTCCTATAGATATTTCACAGTAGATTGCTTCCAGGGAATGAAGGAGATTATGTTCCTTGAACTGCTAGAAGTGTTTTAATGTGAAACAGATGGAGGAAGTCTTGAGTTTGCATTTACAACAAACAACAGCAGCAGCAAATTAAAACAGTAAAAAGAAGCAGATCAGAAAACAGAGAGACTAAGACAGTATTCATGGCTAATAAAAGTTATCATAATTACTTTTTTAACACAACCAACTCCAACCATCTTGAGATATCCAGTGACATGCATGCCATTAACTTGGGAATCTTTCACATCCGTAACATCCATCCCATGTTGGAGTGAACATGGCATACAATACAAAAACTTAACTTAAGTTGCACTTAATTTTAATGGACTGAATCTCACACTGGTCTACACATCAACATTCGAAATTCCAACATATACATATGTAAAGTTGGTGAAATTGGAAATAAAGGCAGTCTTTAATAAAGGCCTGGCTCTTCAGCTGAACTAAAGGCCCTGGTCACTATTTGAGAATATATCAGTTTGGCAGGTGTTGCTGTACAGCCGGATCTTACTTTTCCTTCACCTCCAGAGGCCTTCTCCTCTTCGCCTCTCTGCTTAGGAGTGAAGGCGATGACTTGGTGATGACGGTTTTTATCAGCACTGCTGATGTTTCCTCACCCCTGAGGACATTTTCCCACAAATGTGAACACCCTCTATGTAACCTGGCTGACCTGCTGAGGCGCGAACATCTACAGGGGGACCAGTCTGGCAGGTCTGATTGTTTTTTTGATGACAATGTGCACTGTGTGCCTTTCCATCCATTCCATTCTTATCCAGATATCTATATATTATATTTTAGTATCAGGTGTAAATGGAGGCTCCCCTGCCTCCCACTTTCCCTCCATTTCACAATTTTTTTTTTCTTTTACAATAGATGGACCTGTAGTTTGCAGAGATGGATCTCTGTCAGCAAGCATTGAGACTGAAAATAACACTGCATTAAAAAACTGCAAGGGTCGGCATTAGTGTAGACTATGGTGCAAGAGTTACCAGTGATAGAATGATGTCCAGTTTGAGAAATAGATCCATGAGTTTGAAGGTTTATCAGACACCAAAACACTGCACAGCAGTTAAAAATAAAATGAGGCAGGATTTTACAACTTTAGGAAGTTATCATGGCCACAGTAATTTTACTCTCTGAAAATCACAATGTAGAATTTACAAGGGTTGGGCGATACCACAAAATTTAGTTTCTATATGATACCAAGTAATACCAGGGCCAGAATCACCAATATTGATTGCACACAACAGCAGCAGAGAGTGCATGCGCTAAGAAGAATCCAGAACGTGATCTAATGTAAGATGGATTCATTTTTTTGTATCCTATTGACGCTAATATTGATACTCAAAACAAAACTCGGTCTTGTTATTATCAATCGTTTAGGTATCTATTTGCCCACCCCTAGAATTCACTGTTGAAAGTAATGCCGTTAATATACACTTGCATATATTTGATTAACCAGTGCATTGCATTGCTGGAGGAGTTAGGTTCACCCTTTTTACCGGATGACATTCAGTTTTTTTGCTAAGACCCCAGCTGATGTTGTTTTGAAAACATGCATTGTGAATTGTTGAGTGCAAGATGAAAATGATAAATGCTGCTAATTGGTATTCTTCCTAATTTGAGCTTCCTCTGCTGCAGTATTTGTAACTGTGATAAATCAATGAGTTGTGATTAAGTTACTTAAAAGTAAAGACTTCTTATTTTAGATCCCAGTAAGTCTAAATGAGGCCTTTCCTTCTCACTTGTCAGTGACTCTCCTTCCCATTTAGTCCCTCTCTCTCTTTCTACTGTATGTGTGTTGTGCTGCTAAACCCCTGACTCAGCCTCTCAAGCCTTTTGAAGGGAGGGATTTTTTTTTACGTGGGGTAGAATAGCTGTTAGAAACATTGAGTAATGAAAAGGTGCAATAACTGCAGCCTTGCCCTTCCTCCTCATCAAGCTGCAATGGCAGCAATTTGCTTTTGGCACAGGCAGCTCAGGCGGGAACCTCGGCCACATCAAGCCACAGCAGAAAAGACTTTTATGGCAGATGAGGTGTATCTCACCAATTTTTCATTTAAACTGTCATGTAAAATGCTTATGCCTTGTAAAAAGCACTTCAGCTATCTTCATTGGGTACACAGGTAACCCCCCCTCCCCACACACACACACACACACACACCACACACACACACACACTTTCTTTTTACTGTGCTTTTAAGATCGTCAGACCACTTTGCATAGCTAATGCTGTCAGAAAATCTTTGCACATAATGTCAAGGTGGCTTTTACATTAGTGATCTGAAACATTCAAGGTGTTCTATTTGTAGACTTTGCAAGATATTTTGTGCTAGACTGTTTGTCAAGACTACCTGTTTTACTGCCTGTTTCTATATCTTGTATAATGATGTCGTCTGACTCTCTGACTGAAGATAGACTGCCTGCATGTCTGTCTGTCTGTCTGTCAGTCTGCATCTGTCAGTCTCAGCACTGATAATATCTCAGTGATCTCTTTGATCTGCTCTTAATCTTATTGACATTCTCCTGATAGCTACTGTACATTTGCTCTGATTTAATGGACCTGAGAGCACATTGCCTCAGGCTTTCTCTATGCATGCGCGCGCACGTGTATGTGTGCGTGTGTGCGTGTGCGTGTGCGTGTGTGTGTGTGTGTGTGTGTGTGGACACCTCCAAGTATACCTTCTTCTGCTCTTAAAAATCCCACCAGCCAGCCAGTTACAGATATAGCCACTGTAGGAGTCAATTTTTCACTCAGAGGAAACATCTAGAAAAATTATGTCATATGATAGACAGGAATGATCTGCAGCCAAATATATAAAGATGTGCATGTGTTCCATAATAAATGGTGGAAAGAGGAAAAGTATAAAAGAGGAAGTGTGCCTAATGCACATGTGTAAGCTTTAATCACACAAGTTTCCACTTGTCAGTTCCAATCAAGTTGTAATTTTTAATACGAGCGCCTCACATGCCACCTTGTTAACTCTGACAATTAGCCATAAATAGTTAATGAAACACCCTTCATAAATACCAAACTGCATATAAATGTGCTTGTCATTCTGTATGAGGAGAAAATAACAAAGTTGAAGCACAAGACTGAAAATATAAATGGTGTGAAAATGTACCATTGCTGAGAGGTCAGGGTGAATGGTGGTGAAGAGCTACCAACTGTAAAGAGGATAAAAGTAATGATCATAATGGATAACTGAGTAGTATCACTGCAAACCCTTTTATACCCTTGTGATCTTCAGTGCAGGTGCTTAACACCTTAAGATTGTTGCACTTAATTGGGACAAACCACTTTTCAGCCACAATGACTAAGATGATTAAAGTGGTAGTCTAGCAGTTTATTATAGCACTTTCATGAACTTTGGGGACAGACAGATTTAAAAAAGAGTGGTCAAAATTGATGACTTTTAGTCCCTAGTATGGGTCAATATCCAAAAAGATTGGATCCTGCACCTCCCATAATGCAACGTGATGGCATCTTTCATTCATCCTTCCTGCCTGGTAAGTGCCCACGTCTTTTAAAAACTCCACACCTCCAGCTTATAACTAAATAAATTTGTGGTCTCCAAGCCCAGATAACCCTAATGACGTCACTACAACATCATCAGGGTTATTTTCTCTGACTTTGAAAAGTTCATCCAGAGCGACAAAAGACTGAGATGCACTTCTGATGAAAAGTGAATTTATTGTGTGAAATTGGTGGAGTGGCCCTTTTAAAGCCTGAAATCCTTTAAAGTCTGTTTCAGTCTACGGGCAATTTATTTTTTTTATTTTATTTATATAGCACCAAATCATAACAGAAGTTATCTCAGGGCACTTGTCATATAGAGCTGTTCTAGACCATACTCTTTATGATAATATTTATACAGACCCAACAATTCCCACCATGAGCAAGCACTTGGCGACAGTGGCAAGGAAAAACTCCATTTTAATAGGCATAAACCTTGAGCAGAACCGAGGCTCTGGGTGGGTGGCCATCTGCCTTGACCAGTTGGGTTGAGAGAGGGGGAACATAAGGAATTGACTGAAAATACAAATACAAAATATAACTCTATTTACTTTGCTGTTGGATGTGTACACACATGGGTCAAAGTTTTAGTGGATATAGGTTTTCATAAATCCCAGCTTTTGTCGGGAGAGAGGCCAACATATCTTCCAAGCGCTGATTTGTTAACATTAAACATTTAGAACGAGGCACCTTGTATGGAGTTAAATGAGAGACAATTGAGCTTTGTTTCACAGTTTACTATTAGAGAATAAATGCAGGATTAATCAAGAAAGGGGAACTTGTAGAAACCACTTCCATTATAGTGATTTGCCAGCCAACCATTGAAGCAGGTGGTCCGGCCGTCTGCTAGAGCACTTCCTCTAACTTGGACACTTAAACACTTTGAACACCAACTGCAACTCCCAAAAGTGCTGGATTAAAGCCTCATAGATCTGTTGATTGCTCAAAGGGGATTAGAGAGGACAAGTCGTATGCATGTGATTTCAGCTTTGCTCTTTCAAAAAGACAATTAGAATCACTATCGTCTTGATGTGCCAACTACAATGGCTGCAAACAGAATTTGACTTGGTTAATTGCCTGCGATGCATTACAAGGAACATCACAGCTGACACAGAGAGTACAGGACAAACTGTAACAGGACTTCACCCTTAGTGCAGACAATACATAAGGTGATGTCAGTAGACTAATCATACTGTACACACAAAGCATGTCATACAGCTGCCTCACTGAAGCAGCACTGTTACAGCTGGTGAAGGTGAGTAAGGAGAAACAGGCCATTGTCCATCTCTAAAAACATTTTAACAATTCAGTGCAATGCAGTGATCTGAACAAAAGCCTGCCTAAATGTTCCATATGTTATTTGCTAAACAATGACTTAATAACAGTCCATTTTGTTATTGTTAACACCTGTTCCAATACAGGATATACACCTTTGACATTGTTTTATATTTATCATTTCCTGCCGAATGAAGCACTGGATAAATTAAGTAATTTTCGCACCAGGATTAACCCTGTCTTTCTTCTTCTTTTACTTTTACCTTGTGATCAGCTTCTTTGATTGTAAAAGTAAAGTGAAATTAGACATGCATGTAACCGTTTGAAAAACTGAAACAGTTTAAAATTATTTCCGTTTGTCTTCAGGTTGCATAATAAAGATTAGCATAGTAAAAACATAGTAAAATATTTTAAAATTATTCACTTCCTCAAACAGCACTTAGTTGATTGACTAAGTAAGTCATTCAACTGCCTATCAGTATTAATAATATGTTTATATAACCAGGAAAGCCTCACTGAACAAAAAATATGTTGCAAGAGTGCTGGCTAAGATGGCAGCAGCACAGACAACATGTAACATAGAAGATACAAAAATATGAAGAGAATATTCAAGGATAAACCACACACAACACAGGATGGCGTCTCATACAGACGCACAAGGTACCCTTTAGTATTGATAGCCGTAACATTGACCTATCATATTGATGAATTATCAAAGACACTTTCGTGTTTTTGTGTGGAGAAATGTTGAGGATATCAGTGAAAGAAAACCTTAACAAGGGAATTAACATTGAGGAAAATACTTCCGGGTGGCTGGTCCTCAGTTCTCCAATGGGACTGATGCTGCTGAACAGCATTAGTGAAGTCAGCCATTGATGTTGGGCGATATGTCCTGGCTTGCAGTCGATGTTCCTGTTCATCACATTTCTTTATGGACCTGACTTTGTACACTGAGGCAGTGACATGTTAAAATACAAAAGGGCGTTCTCCAAACTGTTACCACAAAGTTGGAACCCCCCTTTTGTCTAAAACAGCGGTTCCCAATTTTTTTGTTGTGTGACCCCTTAAAATAGCTATCAAAGAAGGATTTTTCCTTCTCTGATTGTTTCATCTGAAGGACTGTTAGACAGAGGTGGAAGTAACGAAGTGCAAGTACTCACGTTACTGTAATTGAGTAGCTTTTTTCATGTACTTGTAGTTTTTTGAGTATTTTTCAAAGTCAGTAGTTTTACTTTTACTTGTGGATGAAGTATGTTTTAAATGAAGTAAAGTACTTTTTGGAAAAATACACGCCTACAACAATCCTGCACTCTTATTTCTAGATTTTTTTAGTAGTACTAGTAGTTCCATAATTCTAGAAGTGAAATAAAAATGTGTAAATGTATAAGTGTGTGCGTGTCTGGGTGTGTGTATATATGCCCATTTATTACCATTGTCATCACCATTACCATCACTCAATCAATCAATCTGTAAGTACCTAAGTAACTTTTACTATGAGTACTTTTTAAATGAGCTATTTTTTACTTGAGTAATTTTTTACACAAATACTTTTACTTACTTCAGTACAATTTCAGTCAAGTAACAGTACTTATATTTCAGTACTCTGTACACCTCTGTTGTTAGATACCTAAATAGGTAAAAGTATCCAATATTTCACAAGAAAAAGCTAAATAATTGCGAAAAGTCAGAAAAAATAAACATCATTTTGTGAACTGAGGCCAAACCATGAACCATGTGTGAAAACATGTCCACATACTTTTGGCCATTTAGTGTAACCCTGTTTTCTTCAGACATTTAGTTCATTAATCAATCCATCATCCGAACAAGTTAAATCATGCAGTCCTTCTGTCACTGGTCAACAGTAATTACTTGTCTTCCCTCCAATCAGTTATAAATCTCATTCAGTCAGGTGATCAGTGAGTGGAGTGATTTATAAAACCAGCCAGCCATTCAGTCAGTGTGCCAGTCAGTTATCAGAAAGGTTTTTCTGCCAGTCAGTCAGTCAATCATGAGTTCACTCAGTCAGTTTAGGCTGCAGAAATTGACACAGATGGACTCAACTCTGTGTCAATCTCTTTATTCCAACAAGGATTAACCTGCTGACTTCTAACCTCCGCTGTCTGGTCCCCCCACACACACACACACATTCTCTCTCTGTCAGTCACTCTCTCTCTCTCTCCTCTCCTCTTTTTATTGCTTCCTCCATCCTCTCTCATTGTCTCCCTCCTCCTACCATCATTATCAGGCAGAATACAATCTGTACCCACCTGCATCCCAGCTGGCGTCTCTCTTTTTCTACCTCACTCCCTCCATCTCTCTCTCTTTCTCCTTTCTTCTTTCTCCCTGAGGAATAGTGTTGTTGTGTTTTAGCTTGTCACAGCAGTAGAGCTTTTTCTCACCTGTTCACAACAACTCCAGACAAGGGAGCAGGTGTCTGCTCAAGTCTGCTGCCCAGCACCATGTGAGAGCGTGTGTGTGCGTGTGTGTGTGTGTGTGTGTGTGCATCCTGAAGTGAATCGGCTGCCTCTGACCATTGGTGCTAAAATTGGAAAGAATGTTTTTAGATAAAGAATCTTGCCAGAGAAAGGTGTGTTGTATTGGGCAGACTTATTTGCCCATTCACCTTGATATTAATATTAAATCAATAATCCAGTTTGTGTGGTGGAGAAAGTGTTTTTTTTCTCTCTAAAGTATCTTTGTAAAACTATAATTAAAAAAAATACTTTGGTCTTTTACCCCCAGTCTAAATAAAATATGATATGTTGGTCTGCATACATTAGCAAATGTATTAAAATTCAAACTTAGAGTTTAAAAAATCAGAAAAAATGTCATCATCAATCATGTCCATCTACCGATTTGGTCCAGACTGAAATATCTCAGCAACTACTGAATGAATTGCAATGAAATTTAGTACAGACTTTTATGTTTGCCACAGGATGAACTGTAATTACTTTGGTGATACTCTGACTTTTCCTTTAGCACTAGTTTATGAACAAATACCTGCGAAACTAATGACATTCCCATCAGCCTCAGCTGTACTTTGTGTTTAGTGCTAATTAGCAATGTTAGCATGCTAACACGCCAAACTAAGATGGTGAACATGGAAAACATCAGCATGTTAGCATTCTCACTGTTAGAATGTCAGCATGCTGACGTTAACATTTGCCTGAGCACCAAAGCACCAAAGCACCACTGTGCCAAGCCACTAGCATTTCTGTAGACTTTTAGTTTTGTTTAATAAGAATTAGTTATGAACTTTACTGTCCACAATATAGAAATTTGTCTTAAGCTTCATGAAACATGAATTAAAAACAAGACAATAGAGAACAGACATCATGAACATTGGCAATATGGCTTAAAAAGACATAGGCCTAGATGTAGTTATAATAAAATAAGAAAAGCTAATTGTGCAGTGTCCAAGGAAGCTAATAATGTTTTAACATACTGACTATTGTTCAATGTAGCATCTTAGCAAATCTATGTTGTGCCCACTGTAAAGGCAGTTTGATGGACAACAGATAAACTGTATACATTAAACTGCATCCATAAATACCTGACATACCTGTAACAGACAACAGGTAAAAAAAAGCGAACTAGCATATAGTTAAAATTATTTCATTTAATCTGTTTTAAAATAAATTTGATCATTGCAGCTCTGGCTGTTGTCTGATGAATCATCCTAAATCTAACATTAGTCATACTGTTGCGTTGATACAGGCATAGTGTAGTTTTCGGTTGAGTATCCTGCGTCTAATCAAACAATATGGCAATGAACAGCTACTTTATTGTGTTATCAGAACCCCGTAGTTCACTTCAGTTTGAAAAGACATCTATGGTAGATCAGCCTATACAGCCCATCATGAACCGCATTGAAGGTGTGTTAAGGAGGTTCAGTGAAGGTCTGTCCATTAGCTGATCTGAAGTCAGTGTCACCTGAGTGTTCAGTGTTCTGTTAGCAGTGTGAGTTCGTGCAGACTTAGGTCATCACATAACTCTGACTGGGCCACTGGAGATTAGATAGGAAGATGGTGTGTGATGGCGAGGATCAGCTCAGCTGGTTCCTCAAATTTGTGTGTGTGCTTGTGTGTGTCCAGCTCACATGTAATTGTGGGATACAACTGGCCACTGACTCACTGACCATGTCTTACACGCCTCCCTGCACATCGCTGACAGCACTTACTCTCTCTCCCTCTCTCTCTCACACTCTCCATCTCTCACTTTTTTCTTTTTTCTGTCTCTCCTCCCTTCTCGCTCTCTTCCTCTCTCCCTCTCTCCATCCATCTCTGTCTTGCTCTCGCCTTGTCTCTCACTCTTTCTTTCTGGCCTAGGGAGATAACTCTGACATCTCTGGGATGGATGCTCTTGCTCACACACACCACCTCTACACACACACACACACATATCACACTCCTCCATTTGTGGCCTAGTATATATACTGATAAGCAGCCCAGGTCCTCCCTGGCTGCCTCTCATACACAAGGTAGAATGAGCTTTGTGTGAGTGCTAAGCGCCTGAGGAGCACTATCTCCCACCTCCATAGTCTGAAGCCTGTTGTATAGCAGGGGAATAATGGGCTATAACTCACCGTTAAGCTATACTGGATTACAGTCAGAGGATGGCAATTTGTGCATGAGTTGGAGTGTGAGTGTGGTGGGATGTGTGTGTGGAAATGTTGGCATGTGTTTCTGTGTGTGCACAAACGGATGTGAGCAGTGGTGGGAAGTAGCTAAGTACTTTTAATAGAATTAGTCCATTTTTTTGGTTTTTCTACTTTACTTAAAACTGCATTAACTGATTTTTTTTGGCCACTTGTAGGCAGCAGAAAGAAACTGCAAACACGACACTGACATATTATCACCTTTTAAGTTGATATGGCAATCTTTTTATACATCCAGCATATACAGAACAACATTATCATTTGTTTGAAGTGGTGTGGCCACCTGATGAATGTCAGTCCAATAGTCATTCTCCTTCTAGCTTCTAGCTCTGTTTTTAGTCTCTACCTACTCCTGAGGGAAATATCTGGCCCTTTAGCTTCTAAATACTCTACTGTGTTCACCAGCTTGTTGCTAACATTGTCTTTCTACCATTTGGTGGTGAGCAGGTAGGAGGTAGTAGGTTTCAGAGAGGGAGAACTGATAAGACTGGTGAGACTGAACCAAAACAGTAAATTTGTGGGCCAGAAAACCAAAACTGAAAGACGCTGAAAAGCTCTGCCGCATTGAGGGATTCAGAGTCATGTGATAATTATATACTGCATTTATCTGACGGCTGTAGTCAAGGTAACTAGCAGATTTCAGAAGGTTTTACATCTAAAATATATGATCATTATTACCAGTTGCCACATTGCTGCTTACATGTTAATGAATCAGATATCATATTATGTCATATCCTGAGAAATATCATAATATGGTGGCGTGTTGTATCGTATCATGGACCATTGTGTACAACAAGTACTTACTTTTACTTACTTACTTTCAAACACTTACTTTTGATACTTGAAGGCCGAGTCCATAATTCAAATGTAAACAACATTGCCCCTGCACCAAAAATCAAAACACAAGATTAAAGCTTGCATCACTTTCAAATTGATTGACAGGTGTGTTAATTATTAAGTCAGGTCAATTGTATTTATGTTGCCCAAAAGTACTTCAGAACATACAACCCCCTCTAAGGAGAAACCCCACATGAAAAACCTTTCAGAAAAATAGTTCAAGAGTTGCCATATCAAATAAATAACAAGTATAATATCATTTGTATATCATTATACAATACACTGATACTAGGCAACCACTTATTCTAAGTAATTGTTTTCTGATACTGTTAAATCTGTTGTATCAGTATGTCTGTAAACACATACCTGTAAGTAGAACTACTCTACAGAATATTTTCAAGTTGACAGTTGACAGACTGAAAATAAATAGATTATTTTCAGTGATGTATGTGAATATACTTTACAATTTTGTGGTCAGAAAATGTAAAACTTGGAGCATTAAGTAAATTTGCTGCCACTGACACTTTTTCATAAGTAAATATTTGAATGCAGGATTGTTTTTACGTTGTTCTTTTACTACTACTTACTGTAAGTAAAGTATCTGCAAACTTCTTTCACCACTGTACTGTATGTGAGCGTGTATGCGTCTTTGTGTAGCAGAATTGGGTGGGAGGTTGAAAGTGGGATAGCACCCTTTTTCCTGTGATTCACATCCCCTCAGTGCAGATAGAGACAAATAAATTGCAGAGCGCAGCGGGAAGGCAGATTGAGCCACAGATCAGCATGTTGCTGGATTAGTTGAACAAGTTTCCACACTGCGCTGCTTCTGTGCTGCTCGAGGCAAGCTGAGACTCGCTGAGGCTCGCTGTAGCAAAAATGAGAAATAGCTTGATTGAAATGACTGCAAAGTGTAATCATTTATTTTTAAAGGGGGGTAAAATGCATCCTCTGATATACATGTTATTAGATATCATCAGTTCAAGACGTTCAGCGCATTCCAGGCGTCAGCTTGTGATAAAAGCTGTCGAAGAGGGCGATTTCATTTCACCCGCTATGACTTCAGATCTATAAAGATGCAAGCTTTGGCTCTGGTCTAACAGGGCTACTTGTGTGAAGAAATTGCTTGTATATAATATATTTTTACCTGGGCTGCTAAAACTTGGTATAGCCTGGCAAGAGAATTCTTGATTTTCTGCTTTAAATAGTGTGTTTTGAGTGCTTTAAGTTGGATCTTTTCTTCATGGGAAGAGAGTGAGAAGTTTGCAGAATCACGAGCAGTTTGTTTCTCAGTGTGGCCGCATGTACGGTAAACTCAGAAGTTTTTATCCTCGGCATCTTGTGTCTTTATGCACACATGAAGGCTGAACGAAGGTGGACAAACAAGCCTTCAAGGTACACAATCATCTTAGGCTTGTTGATTCCCATCCAGACTGTGTGTTCTTAGGTCAAAATTTATGTGTGTGTGTTTGTGTGTGTGTGTGTGTGTGTGTGTGGATATTTCTATTTACATATGTATAAATTTCAAAGAGCTGGCTAAGAGTTTGGCAGGTTATATTTGATAAATTCACCAAATTGGGTAAAGTGGGGAAAGTTTATTAAAATGTGTGTCTGTGGTTGGAAGGGTTATTGTAAAGTTGAACATTCTTCACTGTTCAAGTGCCTTGAATATCCAATAGGGTACCCAAGGAACGTATAAGTACATTTGAGGTGCTTCAAGAAACCCTTTTACGTATGATGAGGTTACTCAAATATCCAATTAGGTACTCAAAGAACTTAAAATTACATTGAAGGTGCTTCAAGTAACCTTTCCATAGGATGAGGTTCCTGGAAGAACCCTCGACAACCTATAAGCTCCTGCAGGAACCTCTGACCACCACAGTGGAGGGTTCCTTGAAGAACCAAGTGCCTAAAAGGGTTCTTTTAAGAACCTTGGACTTTTCTAGGGTTACCCAATAACCTCTTTTACTCAAGAAAGCTCCTGGAAGAACTGAGGTTTCTGTGACCAATATTTATGACTGCATTGGTCTACTGCAGTGTTTCCTTGGATTGGAAAGGACATTGCTACAAAAATAACATAATAAACTAAACTAATGGTTAGTGATTGTTTTATATCTCAGTATGGGGGAAGCTTCTTGCTCTCTGTCATGTATTCATTCATTTGTGTCCAAGCAGACACGCACACACACATGCACACATACAGGGCTTAGGCATTTTCACACTTTTTCAAGTCTTATCTACCCATTCATTCTTTCAACTAGAAACTGAAATCTTAAAATGTTCCACATCTTTCATACATTTTTGGTATTATTCAACTGTTAAATCCCATTCAAATGCTTTAAAATATTCAACTTCCTTTGAAGTGTACATTTTTTTTAAACGTTCCACATCTTTCATACAATATTGTAATGAACATATTTATTTACTAGGTGATAGGAATTACACCCATTGAGTAATGACCTGGAGTTTGAGTGGTGCCTCTCACTGACCCAGGACTGAGACAGTGGTTAACATCAGTTGGTGGATTCTTAACTGATGTGACTGTGCATTCATTTATAGTAGGACATCCCAGCCCTCAACTCATCAGGGACCTTTAAACCATGAAATTATTTTAATAAACGCCTGTATGGATACATGTGTGTCCCAGCAGGCATGTGAGTACACACACACACACACACACACACACACGCACACATGCACATACACAAATGGGTTTATGTATAATATTCACAGCATTCTAAGCTACAACCGTAGCCATCAAACTGTTATCATCAGGATATATATGTATAATACAATATATAAAAAATCACATTAGTCTCATTTTTGAAGTTCTCCATATTTAACACTGAAATTTCCCAGTGTCCATGAATGCGCCTTGATGCACCTTTGTTATTTATCCCAACCTTGGAAGGTTATATTCTTAAGTTTGTAATGGTCGAGAGCGTGTTTATTAATGTGTGCACTTGTCATACATCAAACTAGTCTTCTGATTTCTCTGTTCTAAATAACTATTTTCAAGAAATTCTGTCAATTTGCCACTTTTTGTCTTGTAATAAAATAAAATATGATGATATTGTATGTACAATAATGTGAAAAATGTGTGAGCAAAAAGTCAAAGTCACTTTGTAAATGCAAACTGGAGTTCAAAATGACTGAAACCCAAGTGTAACCCACCTCAAAGGTGTAACCCAGGGGCAGCAGCCTAAGGGAGAACAACAGAAAGTCTAAGCAGATATCTGAAGTGTTGGAGGTGTGCTTTTACTGACTCTCTAGTCACTGCACATGTTGAATGATAAAAGCTCACAGTAGTTCAAGTGTTGAATGATAAGTAACAGACCTGATTTGACTTGTTTTAATCATATACAGCTTCTGAGTTTATCATATCAGGGATATTTGAATCCAGTCATTAATTTATTTGCCAAAAAATCAATTCAGTTTCATATTTATCAAAATTTTTGAATTCCATCCCTCATGCACCCTAAAATCATTATGTGCCCTTTCAAAGTTATGTGATCTTTAAATTAATTTTCTCCCTTTTAAAGATATGTGAGTCTTCATTTGTTCATGCACCGTTGCTCGGCCTAAATTAGCTCTTACGACTTTACAGCAGCTATTTCAGTTATCTCTCCTGCTGCTTTTAGCTCTTCCTCCCCAGGGCTGGAGAGCCATGTACAGCCCTCTCAGATGGAGCGTAGATGTGAAATAAATACAGATGAAGTATGAGGAAGGTATGGATGTCCTGATCTATGGGTTATTGGTTTACAGATCTGAACCTCCAGCTCATAATCAGCATAATCAGCAACATCTACAGGATGATACATTTTTATTGTTTGTCTTGAAACTATGTTCTAAAGAATAAAAAAAAGTAGTAAAACAGGAATTTATCAAATAGCAAACAGAAAAATAAAAATGAAGAATCAAAGTAAATAAACATCAGCATCAGTCATATTAGTATAAACATGTACAATAGAATAGTTGTATGGAAATTAGTGGGGTGGGGTAGGGGTTTAAATCTTATTTTTCAGTTTTTAAAATTTCGAAACCCTCCCCCAAATTATTAATATTTTATTTGGACCTTACCCTTGACATAAAAAGAACCTATAGTCCTATAGAGCAGGTCTAGACTATACTCTTTATAATAATATTTACAGAGACCCAACAATTCCCACCATGAGCAAGCACTTGGTGACAGTGGTAAGGAAAAACTTCCTTTAAGAGGCAGAAAGGTCTGTTAAAATTGGAGACAAACCAACTGAATTCTTCACCCAGAGAAGAGGTGTTTGTCAGGGATGCAATTTAAGCCCGACTTTATTTAATGTGTATATAAATATAAATAAATATATAAACTTGCTGTACAGTTGGATCAATGTGCTGCCCCTGGCCTCTCCCTCCTAGATAGAAAGGTGTCTGTTTTACACTGATGACCTTGTTCTACTGTCTCCTACTGAACAAGGACTACAGCAACAGCTGGACATAGAAGAAAAGTACTGTCAGAACTTGGCCCTGGCAGTATATATGAAGAAAACTAATGTCATGATTTTTCAAAAACTCCCTAGATGTCAGGAGAATAAATACCAGTTTACCATAAATAATCATATCATTGGACACAGTATGAGTTATACCTACCTTGGTATAACCATAACAGCATCAGGGAGTTTCAACATGGCAGTGAATGCACTAAAAGAAAAAGTTTGAAGAGCTCTAAATGCAATTAAGAGAAAATTGTATAGTTTCTTAAAATATTTGATAGTGTCATTCAGCCCATTGCACTGTATGGTAGTGAAGTATGGCGTCCACTCAGTCATCAAAGCTATAAAACCGTTGGGACAAACATCCAACAGAATCTTAACATGCAGAATTCTACAGATACATTTTACATTGTACACAGAAAAACACCAACAAATGCATGTAGAGCAGACAGGCAGATACCCACTGATAATTAACATTCAAAAGAGAGTGCTGACATTTTTTAATCACCTTAAATCCAGCCCCCTAGACGCCCTCCAAACCCAATCATAGTAAACCATATTATAACACAATGTAAAGAAACCTATTTGGAACACTGGATAGAAGAAACTAAAAGCCAAAGTAGATCAGAATGTTATCTGACCCTAAAAAGAGATGATGAATTGGCAGAATATCTCTCTACTGTCAGAGATAGAAAGCAGAGACAGATCCTGACCAACTACAGGCTCAGTGACCACAAACTGGCAACTGAAAAAGGAAGACACAAAAAATCATGGCAAACAAAAGAAAACAGAATATTTGGTCACTGTTCAACAGGTGAGGTTGAGACAGAGATGCACTTCCTCTTACAATGTACAACATTTAATGAAATAAGGATCATTTACTTTAACAAATTCATCTCTGTAATCTCAGATTTCAAAGAGCTAAATTACCTCTCAAAATAAAAATACTTGTAGGAGAAGGAGGCAGTGCAGATCCTGCTGCCTGATATGTATCAACATGCCACAACCTGAGGGACAGTGAATGACCTAGGCCCACACACACACACACACACACACACACACACACACACTGACAATACTTTCCCTGGCCCCTTACCCTAACCTTAACCAACACAACTAAATGCCTAACCTTAACACACACACACACACACACACACGCAACCACACACATTCATTAGAAAAAGTTGCAGTGTTTATGTAGTTTTCACTTATTTATATTTATATCTTTGCAAGTCTACAATTCTTCTTCTTCGTATTTTATCTTACTTATCTGTATGTATTTTAATAGCACATTTCTTCTGTTTATGTATATGTTTTTATTTCACACTTGCTTTGGCAATGTTAAAGTCTGTTTTCCATGCCAATAAAGCCCATTGAATAGAACTGAATTGAATTACATACAGTAGCACAATGCAAATTCCACAAAGAATTTTAAAATAATAATAATAATAGTAGTAGCGGTTGTTGAGCACGAACGTGAGCGCAGTAGGAAGCCCAGAATCATAGATCCAGATCCATCTGCAGCTCCAGAGGCAGAAATACCTGCTGAAAGCGATAAAAGGAGAGAGGAGAGACAAGAAAGCACAAAACTATGGGAAAGAAGATGTCGAGTTAGTAACATGTATTAATGGGATAAAAATGCAGACAGGATTGTTGTTCATATGGCATATGGCAAAACTTCATTTCATTTGCAACTATTTCTTGTTTTATTAATCCCACAAGGGAATGCTGAAAATATAAATTTGGGGTGTCTCACAAAAAGTCAGACCACTCTTGCCTCAGCAAAAAGATAAAATACCTTCCCTCCTCCTCCAATAATTTGTGTACAGTCCCTTAGTAGATAATTATTAACATTAATAATTAAAAGGCTCCAAACTGAAGACTTTCTCTCATCATCTTCCTTGCTTACTTTCCCTCCCTTGCTCTCTTTGTTTATTTTGCTGCTTTCCTTTCGCCTCCCTCTCCTGGTCAGACCATAATATGAGAAGTATCGTTGCCATGGCTACCACCAATATAGCCAGCCTTAATTGGAGCTCCTTAATTAAGTTTTCTGATAAGAGCAGGGAAGACTGATGAAGGGAGAGAAACAGAGGCAGAAACGGAGCAAGGGGGTGAAGAGGGAAAAGCGGGGCGGGTCAGATGTTGACGAGGGTTTATGGGATGTTATTGGCTATTTGTGTGTGTGTGTGAGAGAGAGAGAGAGAGAGTAGGAAGGGAAAGAGGATATTCTTGTTTCTAAGAATAGATTGTGGAGACGGAAGCAACTGTGACGGTGTGTGTGTGTGTGTTCGTATGCAAGTGACTCGGTGGATCGTTCAGTGTTTAATCCACCGCTTCGCCGCCCTCGTCATTCCCAAGTGGCAACATCCACTATCTGCTAGATCCCCAAGGGAAGGGGTGGAGAAAATGAGAAAGAAAGAGAGGAAATGTGAGAGAGAGGAATAGGGGGAAGACAGAGAGATAAAACAAAGAGAAGGGGAGATAGTGTATGTAGAGATTTAAAGAGAAGAGAGGAGGGGTGGAAAATGAGATAATCACTGAAACATGAAGAACAAGAGAGTGAGAGAAAGCAGGACAGATTTAGTTGGAGGAAAAGCAGCAATGAAAGGAAGCGAAACAAAAAGAAATGGAGAGAGATAGTGAGACTGAAGGACAGAGAGGGAGATGGAGCGATAGAATGGGTCTCTCCTCAGTTCACTGGATTCCTTTTATGTTTCCAACTCATCATCTCCGCAAAGGGAATCAAAGATGAAATGAATAGCATGATCTGGGGAAAGCGTGGGCGGACTGGAGGATGATGGTGTGTGTGTGTGTGTGTGTGTGTGTGAATAGGTGTGTTTGTGTGTGCATGTGCACTTGTTTTTGTACAGCATTTACAGTACTGTATCTGTATCTTTGTGTTCCTGTGAAGTTGTGCCTATGTGGATTTGAGTTTGTGCTTGCATATGTGGGTATGTTTGTGTGTTGCAGAATACATAGGTTATGAAGTGTATATACAGTATGTGTGTGTATTTCAACCCTGTCTCCTACAAAATATGTTTAATACTACAAATGTTCTTTACCATATACATTATGGAGTTAATATGATTGCTGCCTGGATTATGTTTACAGGCAAGATTTATTTTGCAATAAACACTATAAAATGGGACCCAGATCAATAGGTGGTGTAGAAAAGTGACTGTGTAATTTATTTAGTCTTTACTTCATTCAAGTTACTCTTTAAGCTCTATTGAAGTGTCCACCTTTTACCTCTATTCGGCCTTCAGTGCCCTCAGAAACAGCTCTTTCAGTTCAGCTATAGTGGGCTGACCACAGTGTCTTCACCAGGCTGAATAATGTCATAAATACCATCAAAACTATTTATCTATTCAGTGGACAGATACTTTTAAAGTAGAATAGATGGGAAATATACAGGAAGAAAACAGGTGGTGTTTTTATTTATCAATTCCACCCAAAAAAGTTTTATACTATATGGCCATAATCAAACCAGAGAAGCTCTTAGCTCAACTCAGATCTCTCCAGAAATGCTTCAAAAAAACACTGGAGGTATGGATTGCCCTCGAGTCTACTAAAACACTTAGTTTTGGTTACCAAACTACCATGACTTAAAATATTGAAAGAGTCAGGCTGCCCTGTGTTGTGCTTCAAGTCAGTGGTTACTTTTTTCAATATTTAGTGAAGTCAGTTTTTTTTATACAACCTAAAATCACAAATTTATCTCAGAGGGCACCCTCTATCCTTAGACCCTTAATTCAGATAAGGAAAAACTTCACTCAACGAAACGTTTAACCAAATAACCAGATCTTTGATCTTTCCCTTACCATAACCAAATTCTTTTAGTTGCCTCAACAAAACCATTAAAACATTAATTGTGGTTTAGTTGCCAGTATATTGTAGTAAAAACAAATTAAATACAGTATCTTGACAGTAAACATTTTTAAGACGTTCAATATAAACGTTTCCTTGTTATGTTGATAAAAAAACTGGTAGCGTTACATATCGTACAAAACATACAGTATTTTTTGTTGTTGTTCTTTATTAGATAGGCACAGCTAAAGAGAGACAGAAAAGGGCAGCAAGAGAGAGACTGGATAACATGCAGCAAAGGGCCCTAGGCTGGAATCGAACCCAGGACGCTGCAGTAAGGACTCAGCCTTAATACATGGTGCGCACACTCTACCAGGTAAGCTACACGGGTGCCCAGCAAATTACTTTAGAAGGAAGAGAATCTTTAGGAGACTGGGTTGTGCACTTTTGTATATACTTGTATCTATAGTTTTGTGTGGTAGAAAGTTAGTATCTAATGCCTGTACAGTAGATACTCATGGAGATAGCAAATATTCCATCTGTCAATAGTTAATTAAAATGTGTGTGTGTGTGTGTGTATACACGCATTTGTAGCTATATTGGATGTGAGTTTTTTAATCATTTTTCTCCTCGTTCACTGAGCAGCAGGATAAAGAAATGCATTGTGTGTGTGTGTGTGTGTGTGTGTGTGTGTGTGTGTGTGTGTGTGTGTGTGTGTGTGTGTGTGTGTGCGTGTGCGTGTGCGTGTGCGTGTGCGTGTGCGTGTGCGTGCGTTTGCTCAGAAATCAATAGGCCATCTCTGACACGTGTGTGGTATTTAAAACAGCTTCTGGTTTGTTTGCTCAACTCCTTCATCAGCTCTCATTAGAGAGAAGGAAAGAGAACGAGATGCAGAAGGGAGGGAAAGGATGACAAAAGAGATGAATAGGGAAACAAAGAATATTTTTCTTTTTTCTCCCCTCCTGTCATCTGTCTCATCACTCTCTCCTACTCTCCTCACCTCTCACTCCCTACATCATCTTTTTTTCATCAGTCTCCATCTGTCAGTTTAACCTGGATGGCTGTACGTGCACACACACTCATACACTTACAGTACATCTACAATAAAAAGCATCTACACACACCTGTACACACACACACACACATACCTGCACTCTCTTTCCCCCTTCTTGGTCTGTTTGGCACGTTCACACACTTTTTCATTTTAAAAAATCTTGGTTTCAGGGACACCGTCATGTCTTCCTTTATATTACCTGCTGTCTCAGCCTCTTGTGTCTCCGTTCATCCGTCTCCACCTGGCAGACTAGATTATATATCTGCTCTTGTCAGACCGGGAGACGTCTTCACTCAGATTATAAGTTTCATTTCCTGTCCATCCATCCATCCACCCATCCGTCCATCTACACCTCCATCCATCAGTTTTTCCTTGAGCCTCTATCCGTCCATCTCTGCACGCAGACATGAATGTGCTATAATGGCGGCTCATCTTCACATTTCACACTTGGATCTGCCTATTTTTTACTCCTGCTATTTTTTTCCTTCCCATCACTCTTTACTGTCTTTCTCTCACCTTTACCTGATTCATTTTTCAACAGTAATGTCATGCATATGTGTGTCTGGCACCTATACAGAAGGATCCATAGATAAGGGCATTATCACACAGACATGGATGTATAGTTACTTTCTGAATGGACTGAATCTTAGTAATGTTCCGGTGAAAAGTATGTGATCAAGCAGTAACACTACAAAGTCTTTATATGAGTAGATTTTGTCTGAAAAAATAACAATAGTTAATGTGCTTAATCTTAAGACTATTTCTTTGTATGATTTAAACAACATTGATTTATGCAGAAAATAACCTGGAAAATTAAATGATTAACATTTTTTAAGTCTTCATATTTCTCAAATTCAAAACAGTTTTCAATCGATTTCTTGATTGATTGTGTCCTGTTTGGCCTTCCTAGTGGAAAAGGAATTTTGTAGCATTTCAGTTATTGTACTGTAAATGTAACATTGATCGCTGTTAAGACCTTTACTGCACACTTGTTCTCCTTTAAGACCACATTTTACATCAGAAAATGTGCTTCTTTGTCTGTTGCTCTTCTTTTTCTTCTACAGTAAATTGTTTTCTTGCTCTGAGCAGGATAAACATGTTGGAGGTTATTTGCAATCGGTGTTTCACTATTCTACCGTCCGCCATTGTGAAAACACTGAAATCATAAAGGAAAGGCTGCTGTACTTTTCTTATCTTCAACAAATCCTATGAAAATATAAAAACTATCAATGTGTTAGTTCGACTCTCAGTACTTTCTGTTTTCCCTACTCTGTCTGTTGCACTCATCCCCAAGCCCATTGGCTCCAATAGAAGATTGAAATCTTTAAAAACAAGTCACAAATATATAGTTACATTTTTTAAAAACAGCTTGGCTCTGTTCAACAAGCAGTACTCAACAGGAGTATATATTTGTTGGGGACTGATTTCAGCTGCAGATTAATACACATTTGGTGCACTTTTTACATCACCAGGACATGTATAATGATAAACTACAGCATGTGTGTTCATGCTAATGAATGAACATGTCACCCAGTGCAACAGTGTGGCTCATTGATGTGTTTTTAATAGATTTTGGACAACAATGGAACTCTATGGCACAGAGGAATAAGATATATCAGGATTTGGATACACAGACAATCCTGTAGTAGGATCAATATATTGTTGGTTTTGGTCTTTTGATGTAATTTGTAGACAATAAGAAAATACAGAACAACTACACCCTTGTCCTTTAACGAACTTAAACAGTTAAAAAAAACAATTCCTACATAACTTAAACGGTTTGGTCCAACTTTTTATGATTATACATTATGGGTTTAGGCTTTAAAAATTTGGATCAGCTTAAAGATATCAATAAAACATCAATCCACAAAGGAAAGGGGCAGTAAAACTGAGTTGTGAGTTTATCTCTACACTGTCTTTAAGTAATGACTGGATAATATAATGTAGTAGCAGGAATCCAACCCCTTGCATGCTGTGTGATTTACACCAGTTAGCACCAGCTGTATCAATATATTACATAAAACAGTGGTGCTGTTTAAAACTGTCACCTCCACATGAATTTTAATGAACAGTGAATCACTGTGTTTTTTTCACTCTTGACTAACTTTTACTGGGAACCTTTGACATGTACAAACTATTCAGCATTTTGCAGCACTGTGCAGTCTGTAAGAATTGTATTTGGGTAGTGATATATTTTCTTTTTCTTTCATTTTGGCTCTGTACTCCAGCACATTTGTGACTATGAGGTGAATGTGCTGAATTTCAGCTTTAAGAGTGTTTGAGGTTAACAGCCTTTTTAGTTCCTTCAGTCTTAAGTCAGTTCAGCAGGACAGTCACCCTAAACAGGCAGACAGGAAAACTAAGGGGTTTTAAGGGTCAAACTTTGAGATGAGTGGCCTGTATTCACCTGACCTCAATCCAACTGATCATGAGTTTCACTTACTGAATACCAAGAGTGAAAAATCACAAAAACAAGTAGTAGACAACAAATCCTCCAAAATAAACGACACAATACATTCTTTGTCCATGCCCTCTAGAACGACACATAGAAGGCCCTATCAGCAGGACAACATCATTTATCTATGTCTTCCAAAACTCTTACGAATCACTGATGAAAAATAAATCTTTTTTATGATGTGACAACGCTATGGTTAAGGTGCTTTATAAAAACAATGTTGACTGTTAATTGGAAACAGCAAAAGAACAGCTCACCTTAAATCTGAGTGTAAAATGTGTTTGTACAAGATGATTTTGTGACATCACAACATGGTTCAAAATGCAACTTTCACAAGTGTGATATGTGAGAATTGATTTTTTTTTGGGAAGTGGGAGACATCTTGTGTCTAGCAGTTAAACTTTTAAAATGAGTGAAACAATACTTGCATATTATAGATTTTTCAATGAGGGAGATAGAGTGGATATAATTTTGATCAAACTTTTTTTATTGAAAAAAACATATCAAACGCAAAATATTATTCCAAGTATGTCTTAAAACATGTCTGATCTTTAAGTTTATGTTGACTTGTCTAATTTCTTTCTGTTCACTGAAATTGGGGGAGTACTTTATGTACAAAAAGGACAATTTCTACACTGTTCATCTGATATGGATGCAAGCACCGCAAATTAAAGTGAAAGTCAGCACTTTAACCTCATAGTCACTGTTTCACCTCAAATCTAATGTAATGGAGCACAGAGTCAACACAACAAAATGTGTCTCTGTCCACAAAGACTGCACTGTAGTCTCAGCCAAGCAATATCACAGTTACTTTCTTGTTTCTTCCTGTCCTTTCTTACTATTTATATACAGTTCTTTAGGGAGAGTCTTTCAGACAGTACACAAACGGTTATATAATCCCCTAAAAGATGTTTTTTTACTGTGATTATAGGCATTTTGGTGTCACCTGTAATCCCAGCGAATAACATTCTCCTGGGTATTGTTATGTTTCAGAGTGCCTTACATGATAAATTACGAATGTGCTTGTTTTTCCAAGAATTGTATTGTGTCATGTCACATATGTGGCCCACCTCTCATGAGACTACAACACATTTTATTACTTCTTAAATGAGAAAAGGAAATGCACTAAGTCATATTTATCTACAAGGCTCCGCTTTTGAAGCTACCTCTGTACTTAAATCCAGTAATTATGGGATTACCATACCATAATGTATTACTGATCAGGGCACAGGGTAATGTTGCTCCATACATAAATTCTGATGTTGACAGCAGCACATTATGAATGGGACTGAGGAATAATAAAAAGAGAACTTCTGTTCTACCTTGATAATTTTAGAGCAGTTTTTTACCCATCCCGTTCTCTGTGATGTTTGTGGTTTCTATACTGTATTGTATGTTTGACTTCTTGACAGCTGAACACCATTTGTTAACTTCCTGACTTTTCCTTGACACAGCATGTTTTCTTTTTTTGTTGTTTATTTAATGATGTCCATCTCAATGGGCAACCAAAAAAAAGAAAATTACAGTATAAAAGTAACACTCTCACACTCTAAGGAAGGAAAAGTGAAATACTGTATGTCACAGTTACATCTTAATATCTAACATTACTAAAACAAAGTAAAATGCAAGACATTTTTTAATGTTCACCTATTAATCTCTCTTGAGAATGGTTACATTTACATAGGCACAGTAATGTGACTGTTATTACTAATTCATTAAGAAAAGGTGCTAAATGCTAATTTTTGTTTCTGTATGTTTAAACTGAATGCAAAGCTAATATTACAGCCATACAAAGACAATGGAAAGAGGCAGGTGAACACAAGTTTCTTCTATGCAGCATAAACTGAGATAAAGACATATTCATGAGTTGAAAATGTTTCAACTTGAGCAAAAATTGCCATTTATCCTGAAACTCTTAACTTACTGTTACTTAACATACAAAGTCTGAGCTGTAAGTTAAGCAGCCAAACAGGGTTACAGTAGAATGAAATGAGGAAAAATGTCAGATCAGACTCTCATCATACTTATACTGTAATACTAGGACTTTAGGACCGGAAACTGTGTTTTCCACAAACTTATGCAGCTAATGTTAGCTAATTAGCCAGCTTGCTACAGCTGATAAAATCTGCCAGCAACAGTTGTCATTTTAGCAGGCAAAATTGATAGGCGCCAGCTAGAAATGAAAAGCTGCTTTTGTCTACCTGTGTCTGAAACCAAGGATCCACACTTTTGAGTGGTAAGTCTGCCACCATTATCAATGTAAAATGCATATGTGCTTTGCAGAGAGCAGAAAGCTTGACAGGTGTAGCAACAGCAACTGAGGGGGGCTTAAACAATAAATTGTCCAGTTCTTCTTTTTTCCAGGGTTACAGAAAACATTTATTTCTTCCTTTTGACTAGTTAGTCTATGCAAGATGTAGGCTTAGTGGGTGTTCAAAGCTCCAAATATAAGAGCTTCCATGACAAAAGGATGACTATTGTATTTTATCAATTGGCAACAGACAGACAGCCACATGAAAAAAATTACACTTATCATTATGTCATGGATTTTTACCTGTTACTATTAAATGTGGTACAATAGATATGGCCTTAAAATCCATCTCTTTCTTATCTCTTTCTTCCTTTTTCTCCTTTTTGTCTGTATTTTTCTTCCTCTCTTACTCCTCCGCTTCCTCCGAGGCCATGAACTGGGCTCAGCTGAACGCTGTCACGCACTGTCACTCCTTTATTTCATCACTCCATCATTCTTTTGGCGCCTCTGCAGATCTGGGTATTCATCTGTCCATCCATTTGTCTGCTCCCTTTAGCCTGACAAGTGGAAATGAAGAGGAGAGACAGCGAGGAGAGGAGAAAAAAGAAAGGCGATCAGAGAGAGGGGGAAGGAAGGGAGAGACAAGGTAGATACTTGGGGAAATGACTGAAAGGCATTTAGGACACAGAGAAAGAACAAACTGAAAAAGAAAGGTGATAAAAGAGACAGAGGGGTACAAAAAGTGCCATGAAGAGAGGTGCTGGAAGAGAAAGCTGTTAGAAACAGGCAGAATACATAGAGTTGTCAAAACTTTGACCATTGGCCATGACAACAAAGGTTTACCTGTCAGGCTTAAAGATAGATTAATACAGAAAAGGTTTACAATATAAATGTTGTATTCGAGAAAAACAACAGCGTTGTTGATTTATTCAAATGCCAAAAATGACCTATGTTTAGGTTTACCTGGAAAGGATCGCTTGTGGTACCTGCCACAATTATGAAGAACTATTATGAAGCAAAGTGTAGTGTGAAGTTTTTATTGCTTTAAAAAACCTCTTGCTGGCGTTCAGACCGAAAATAGCCCTGAGTTAAAAACATGAAAGGGGCTGTGTAGGTGGGTGTGTGTTGCTTCGGGTACCAGCAAGATGGTGAAATATGATCCAGGAAGTCCAGTTTTAGCAATATATCCGTGATTTTGTAAGCTTTTTATCAGACACATAATATTATGAGACAGGATTTTTCAACTCTTGGGTCTTGGATTTGATTGGCCAACGTGGCCAACCATTTTCTGTTGTCTGAAAATGGCTTCGGGAAGAGGTTGAGTTGGATGGTAAACAAGGTGTGGGCGTTGACCACAGGGACCACTGTTCACATCCCCTTTTCGTACCACCAGTCAACATTGGTTTTCTTTAACTATGACTGCAATATTTCTCTGACCTTAAGCAAGTATTTTTTGTGCCTAAACCTATCCAAACTTTGACCATACAGGTGGCGGATCAGAAAACGGTCATATGAATTAAAATGCCCTGAAAAATACTGTTGTCTTGCCGATAAGGGCCACCAGGTCAGAAAATGCTAATATGTGTAGTTTTAAAAGGCGATGACAAACACCATTTTTTGTTTTCTAGTTTGGAGGACTTCAGGGTCATATATTCAGGGGTTGGACAAAATAATAGGGGCACCTGTACAACATGAATCAAAAGCCTTGCAACAATACTGCTTTTGCGAAGCCTGTACCGATCCAAGTTTTCTCTCCCAATAGCGATACCTCAGTTCAGGGTATCCACCGAAACCAACTTCTCAGAATCATTTCTGTGGTGCTAACACTGAGTTGGCTGCCCACCATTACTGAATAAAAGTAACAGATAACAGAAACACTGAATTTTAAAATTACATTGACAAAAAAACTGCATTTAATGTTAGTTATGCCATGGCCAATAGCCATAGCCAATCAGCTTAGTAAGTCAATCGGTGCATACCTGTAATGTTCAGGTTTTGTAAAAAGAAAAATAGTATATAAAATAAGTGTTTTGGTTTAACTATTATTTTTAAGGCCTAAATTTGTGGTTTTCTTTTATTAGATTTCATTATGTTTTCTGGTTGTCAGCTGTGTTCAGATGATAACAGGCTGCTTTGAATCTTTTTAATATTTTGTTATATAAATTGGTGTTGAATTCACCCAGGGTCAGAGGTTACAAGGCTTGAGGCAAAAATTACACAAGAAATTTCACACACTGCCTTTAAGACTAAAAACGAGAGGGAACAGAAATGCAGGCAAAACCTTTTTTACATTCTGCCCTTTTCTCTTGAATGCAGCCACTGTCCCCCGTGGGCCACCATAGATGATTCATGATAACTTATGACTGGGCGATTCTTTCCAGCACGCTTCGGGTGTGAAAATGAAATGGTTTCTGAGTAGAAAACAAACTGTGTTTGCAGCCTGGAGCGGAGGAACATATCTTAGTTTATATGATGGTATATGGTGATTTAAAATAAAACAAATGTCAGTGACAGACTACATATAGACTGTTTACTTGCCAGTACACAAGCCGATTAATTCATAGGTCAACAAAAACTCCCCTAGAGAGGAACAAATTCCTATAAAATCAGATTGAGAGGGTAAAAAATGTCCTCTGGAAGAAAATGTACTTTCTTACCTGGCTGGGTGGTTTAACAAGGTCTTAAAAAAAAGTCTTACATTTTACTTTCTTCCCTGCAGAAAGCGACAGAGAGACAAAAGATATATATAGAGAGAGATAAAGAGAGATAGTGGAGAAACACAGGGAGCAGTTTGTACCTGTTTTTGACAGATGTGGGGTGAAAGGCGAAGAGAGTGGGCGGACGGGCGGACGGCCCCACGGCCCTGACGCACTGCCTTGTGGGTAATGGCCACTGATGCGTAGCGGCCTGGTTGTCATTCTCAGGGGCCCAGCTCCATTAGAGAGAAGAGAAATAGGCTCTCTGTGTGTGTGTAAAGGTGTGTTTGTATCCAGTATGTGTGTTAGAGAGAGAGAGGATCTGGTTCCATTAGGGAATAGCCTGTAAGATGCTGGTGTGTGTGTGTGTGTGTGTGTGTGTGTGTGTGTTTGTGTGTGTGTGTTTGTGTGTGTGTGTGTGTGTGTGTACATAGTATACAGAGTCCATTTCCATTAGAAAAAACAATCTCATATCGCTGTGTGGGAGCCTGTGTCCATGTTTATTTAAAGAGAAAATGGCGGCTGTGTGTGTGTGTGTGAAAGGTTTAGTCCATTAGGAGCTACAGTAATGTGGTCCTGGTTTTAGATGATCAAACAGCTCTCTTTCATGTCTCTGTTCATTCTGACTTTGCCCTTTTCTCCTTCTCTCTCTCTCTCTCTCTCTCTCTCTCTCTCTCTCTACTCACTTTATGTCTCTCTCATTTTATATCTCTCTCACTTTATGTCTCTCTCTGGCACTTTCTCTCACTTTGTTCCCTCGCTTTGGACTTTCTACAGTAGTCCCCTCTCTTTCGTCTCCACCTCACACACTGCAATATTCCCTCTCTCTTATTGTTTCTCTCTCTCTCACACACACACACACACTTACAAACATGCACACACACACACACATAAAGAGATCTATATCAGCAACCAGTGTGGAGGGAGCTACTTTTCTTTTTGACAGAGGGCTAATGGGACTTTCTGTCTCATCAGCACAATTACCCACCTGTTGGATCTCTATTTCACACACACACTCTCTCTCACACACATACAAACACACACACACGCCCCCACCCTGCAATAAAACTCTTATATTATACTGTCACCTTCCCAACCTCAATAGTGTACAGTGGCACCAATGTTATCATAGCATATCACAGCCCTGGCACTTATTTCATTGTATGTCTGTGTGTGTGTGTGTGTGTGTGTGTGTGTGTGTGTGTGTGTGTGTGAGTGTTCATGCATAGTGTATGTGACCTCCCATCACAAGAAACACACGCACTCACAATTTCACACACATCTATATTTGTTCGCCATCTAGTTTGTTAGCATGCTAACATTGCTAATTAGCACTAACTTTGCAAACACACTGATTTTTGTAAAGAAGAGTTCTCTCTTGTTAATGCAAGCCTGTCGGTCAGACAGCAACCTAGAGAGAGAGAGAGAAAGAGAGAGAGGGAGTGGGAGAAAGAGGGAGAGTGAGCGCTTTAATGCAATTCAGAGTTGATATAAGTGAGACTGTCCTCCACTGTGCTGCATAATAGGCTATAGTGCTTTCCATTTAAATCAAGGCCTCAGTTTATTTGAATTAAACCAAATCCAATCAGAGACAGACTGTGGGGAAATCACCTCTGTGTATAGATTGGAAACACGCTCACACATACGCACGCACACACACACACACACACATACACACAGAAAAATACCAAATCACAGCGGTATGTGTGTACATGCAGATGTTTGAGTCCAAAGACTCTATGGAGGGAAAGGGTTTTTTATGCTTCGTGTGTCTCCTAATAATTCTGTTCATATAGAACTGTTTTGCATTAGCAAATTATTTTTTATTTTTTCAGAAATGAAATGCCGCCCGGCAGGTTATGTAGATTTAAAGAATCTACATAATGAGGAAATATATTCAATGTATCTGCAAAATGTTCACTCAACGATTTTAATTTGTTTTTCTTCCAACATCTGCTCCTGGCAACAAAAGAAGAGGTGTATGGATATGGTACAGTTTATTTATTTCAAATCTAATAATCCAGACAACATCACAGCTAACAGAACGCCTTTTGTGTCTTAACTTCTTTTTACTATCTTTACAAAAAAGAACAGCCAGCTAAAGATGGCAACCTTATTACACTCAAGTATTTTTCAGCCACTGCGGGTGAAATATTGCTTAAAAAATGCAAAATATCCCGTAAAGCCTATCAGGCAAATTATTTTAAAGAATATAGAAATTGACAAGTGCAGACAGATTTTGGAATAAATGATTTCTCAGGATACTTTTTACTTTTTTAAGATAATATATATATTATATAATATAATATAATATATATATATTATATATATATATATATATATAGTACTTGTTAACCTTATTCGTTTGGTCAACAAAAGTGTTTCCTGGAAAACAGTAATAGATGTTAAAAGTATGATTAACATTTTTATGTTTAGTCAACTCAGAACACTTCCTTAACAGTTAGGGAAAGCTCATGGGCCTGGTTAAATATTGGAAAAAGTCAACACTGACTTGAAGCACATGAGGGGATGTATTGACTTCAATTCAACAATATTTAAAGCTGCATTAAGTGATTTTTGGCCACTTGGGAGCAGCGAAACAAGCTTAAAACAACAGTGATCTAACAACAAGTTGTTAAAGCAAACGTTTTTGTAAAGATAACATAAGTAAATACGTAACTCTGTATCTAATCCAGCAGATACAGAGCAACATTAGCATTTATCTGGAGTCTTGTTTCTGGCCACCTGATGAATATATGTCCAATATTGACTGTCCTTTTACAGTAGGTCTGTTATGGGCTCCACCAATTCATGAGGAACACATCTGGCTATTTAGTTCACAAGCTCTTTGCTAACTTTCTCTGATGTTTGACATATGGTGCTGAACAGCTGCCTGCTGCTGCTGGAAGTGAGGTTGATAGGGGCAGAGTTGCCAAAACCATACTGAAACAATGAGCTAAAAGATGCCAAAATGCTCTGTTGAGCTGAGGGGATTTGAAGAGTTGGGTGGTAATTCTGTGTGGGTGCAACATCTCTTACATTACACATTGTTTTATTTAATGTTAGTATAGAAAATGATTTAGTATATATTGCTATGTGCCGCCTTAACCTGGTTAAGTCTGAACCTACAGTAACAACACCATTAGAGAGAGGACAGGAACCCGGGTCTCCAGTGTCAAAGTTCTGTGCTTTGTGTGACTTCTGTGCAGTACAAGACTGTCACACTTCCTGGATTAGAAAAAACATTAAGAGTAAACATAATTGCATCAATTTTGTTCCCTTCAAAACATATTTGCCAAAGCAAATTTGCAGTATTTAAACACATTTTGCAGTAGATGGGATTGGTTTCTGTCTGTAGTGTTATTTTTTGTCTGTGTGTGTTTTCCACTCCACCACAGAAGAAAGACTCACTCTGACTTTTAAAGCGAGGGTTTTTCTCCAGAGCTTCTAAATTCTAAATGAGATATCTCCAATTTAAAAAAAGAATTATTCTCCTGCTATTAGATAGTTATTGGTGGCATGAGTGAGAAACACTCTCTGTGTTATGTTTTTTTAAACCGTGAGTAATACTAAGACCTTTTCATTCAGGAGTGACACTGAGCATTTGAAAGGAACTGACCCCATTTAAAAAGTGATTGATGGTATGAATATAAATCACACCGGCTGCTTTGTAAAAAAAAAAAAAACCTTACTTGGGCGGCCCAGTAGCTCACCTTGTAGAGCGTGTAACATTAGGGCTGAGTCCTTACCGCAGCGGCCTGGGTTCGATTCCAACCTGTGGTCCTTTGCTGCGTGTCATCCCCTCTCTCTCTCCCACCTTTCCTGTCCATCTCTGCAGATGTCACTATCAAGTAAAGGCAAAAAATGCCCAAAAAAATAATCTTAAAAAAACAACAACCTCTGCTTACTAAATAGTGATAACCTTGAGGATACAATTATCAGTGTTTTTCAAATATTGAATTTCTGCAAGCACCGTTATCCAAAATGGACATAGTTTGTTGGCTTTAATGGCTCATGAAAAGCTACATAAAGAATTCATGCCGATTACAATTAAGATGCACAGTCTGAGCCGAGCCCTTGCATGAAAAATTCTCACAGAAGTGGTTAAAAGCACTTGACCAATGACCCGGAGCCCAATCCGTGTTTGTGAGAGGAGGAGATGCTCAATTTGAATGTTAATTTTCAAACTGGCACTTAGTCAATCAGATGTGTTTTATTTTTCTAATGAGCTTTCAGCAGTAATATTTTTTTGCTGCTGTCTCTCAGTTGTGCGCTGAGCTGGAAGAGTGCTAGTTCTGATGTTTTTCACTCAGATGTTGATCAGATTGTGCAATGTGTTCTCTTCAACATGAACAGCTAAAAGGTCCACACCTCAAAATGTGGGTCAGGATATCAGTTTAGATCAGACTGTGAAAGTGTTGCCATTATAATAAAGAAATCTAGCAAGTACATAATTAATATTACATTACATTCATTTAGCAGATGCTTCTGTCCAAAGGGTCTCCTCCCACATACACACATCAGGAGCAATGTGAGGTTCAGTGTCTTGCTCAAGGACACTTCAACATGTGGACAGGAGGAGCCGGGATCAAACAAACAACCCTACAATGGATGAGCCACAGTCGCCCTAGATAAAGATATTTGCATAAGTAACATAACAAAAACAGATAAAAATTGATTGTGCTAGTGAAATTGAAAACCATTTTGATTTATTATGGTATCATACTAAGAAAAAAAAACCCAATAAGGCCAAACAGTAAGAAAAAGAAAAATTTAATTGAACTGAAATTTGATTCAATAAATGAACAA
The DNA here is from genome assembly GCF_020085105.1 of Siniperca chuatsi. Taxonomy (NCBI): domain Eukaryota; kingdom Metazoa; phylum Chordata; class Actinopteri; order Centrarchiformes; family Sinipercidae; genus Siniperca; species Siniperca chuatsi. The sequence continues at coordinate 5,726,949 of NC_058058.1, forward strand.
ACAAAAAGCAATCAGTAGAATATGAAAATGTTTGTATGAAATAGAAATGCAATCTTGTCTTGGTGCAGCAGTGTTAATATGATGGACAATAAACCACAGTTAAAAAAAGAAAGTGAGATGGTTGATTTATTTTGGGGAGACAATAATTTAAGTCAATAATTTTACCTCCAATCATATGTTAAGCCTTTACCCAACCTTCTGCACTTCTGTTCATCTTGTCATTGCACCTTTCATCCTTTCCAACTCTTCCTCCTTAATTCAGCTCTTCTCTAGTAATGTCTGGAGCTACAAGTAGGCTCAGGTGACAAAATACCCTTACCTATGTTTTCTATGTAAAGTCACACACAGGTGGTGTCATCTCATCAGGGTCTGCCTCTGTCCTGTTTCCAGGCATCGACATACATCAGCTCTTTCGGAAGACAGCAGTTTTATCACATTTGCTCCCCAGATTGGCACATCATTGACCTTGACTATTTCTTCTGTCTGCATGACACTTTCAATGTGTGCTTCGTGTGTCAGTTGACATAGTGATGCATAGTAGAAAAGGTTTCAGTCGTAGTCATCTGGACACTGTTTTCAGAATCAAGACGTTTCTGCTCCCATCCGGAAGTCATTCTCAGTTGTGAAAATGGTCTGACAACTCAGACATTTAAGCTACTCTGTGTTGCTTAAGCCATGCCCTCAGGGAGGAATCTGAGACTCAGAGTCAGAGACTCCTCCCTGAGTTCTCTGACCATTGTCACAATTGAGAATGACTTCCGGATGGGAGCCGAAACACCTTGATTCTGAAAACAGTGTCCAGATGACTACGACTGAAACCTTTTCTACGATGGAACACAAATGAGGGACTACACCATCTTATAGTGATGCATAGTCGTAACACGACAGATGTCTCCTCCTTCCCTGGTTCCTACTTATCTGTCCCAGATGATCAGCGTACTCTTTCTACCTCATACATCAACTCATCTTTAACAACTAAATTCTATTTTCTACAGTTTTAGACTTGAGAGTTGGACTTGAGTCAGACTTAAGTCACAAAAATAAGAAATTAAGGTTTGATTTGATTGCTGTGAGATTGGACTTACTTTAGACTTGATTTAAGATTTGAAAGCAAACACAATCAAGCTCATGTTTTGACTTGGTAAAGAACCATACAGAACCACACTAACGGGGAGCATTCAGAGGCCTGAAAGACTCGCATCTTGACTTGTATTTTACTTATGAAGACTTGGGTTTTGACCTAGACTTACCCAAAAGGACTTGAGACTCAACTTGAGTCAGCTCTGCAACTTTCATCATCAAATCTTTTCGTTTTTGCTAGTGGAAGTTCAGTCAAAAGATAAAGGTGCACATCGTAACCAAACTATGGGAAACAAGTCAAATGGGAGCAAGTAGTTATCAAAAACAAAAAAAGATGTGACATCTCTTGTTTCTCGGCTCATGTGTGTCTTTTCTGAAATCCCTGTCTACTCATATTGACATCCGATCTGGTTACAGCTTGAAATAAATCTCAACAATCATCCAAAGATCAGAAAACAGATATGAGCATTGAAAATAAAGGCCTTAACGTAGACCTTTTACCCACAAATCCTTGCAACATCTTGAGTAAACACATTTTCAATCATGGTTGACCCTGGTTGAAATGGAACCTGTAACCCTGGCAGTATTGGTGCCTTGCTCCTTTAATCGATCTACAACAGAAAATTAACCAGAGTGTGACTCAGTCAGTCAATGCTGCTAGCCTCAGTGTGCAGTTCATTTCAGGAACTTTCCTAAATTTTTTATTATTTGTTGCCACTTTATAGGCTGTTGAGACCTCATATGTTCAACACACACACACACACACACATATTAGTGAGAGCAGATGCCAGCCTACAGGCTCTTCATTGGGTTAGCTGGCGCTGTAAAGGTCACTACAAATTACAAGTGGTCAGCTTGCCTCTGTCTACAGCGATCAGAATAGTCGCTCTGACTCTGTCAGCAAAGAATTACACCATTGACCTTTTTGTGTTTACGTGTGTGTGTGTGACAGAGAGAGAGAGAGAGAGAGAGAGAGAGAGAACGTGTGTTATGTCTATCTCCATTTTGTTTCATTTTTGTGTGGGTTTGTCCACGTGTGTCTACGTACATGGATGTATTTATATAATTTTGTGTGTTTTCATGGATGTATTTTTATATTTTATGTGTGTGTGTGTGTGTGTGTGTGTGTGTGTGTGTGTGTGTGTGTGTGTGTGTGTGTGTGTGTGTGTGTGTGTGTGTTTTGTCTGTCTCTATCTTGTCTCACTCCAGCCGTACCTTTAGGTCATTGGCATTCTGCCCGGGCCTCGCACTCATAGTGATACTGAGATTATTACTGTTGCTGCCCTATGTTATTTACTTCAATCTGTCTAGTCTGTGTGTATATATGTGTGTGTGTTTACAGGCGCCGATTTAGATCTTGAACTTGAGGCAAGGATTTTGAAGATGAGCAGCAGTGTGAAGAGATATTGTTGTATAGTTTTATTTTCTTTATTACTTACGCCATTTTATTTTATGTCACTGGTTATGTGTTTTCTCCTCGCTGCTTGACTCTCCCTGTCAGTGTGTGTGTTGACTTCGTTATGAGTGTGTTCTTTCATGAGTGTGTATGTAGTGTATTTTACGCCATATGCCTTTGTGTGTGAATGATACAGTCAGGGAGTATGTGTCCACTCTGACTGGAGTTGAGTGTGTGTGTGTGTGTGTGTGTGTGTGTGTGTGTGTGTGTGTGTGTGTGTGTGTGTGTGTGTGTGTGTGTGTGTGTGTGTGTGGGCACGCGCGCAAGCACTTGGCGTTTGCTTATCGCCGTTGTAACATTCATCTGTGTGTACACAACACACACTTCAAACCACGGTTGTGTACTCAACAAAAAAAAATCAGCTCTCAACTGCAACACCCATCCATATAATCAGCTGAATACAGATAAGTATTAGTGCAAGTTCATTGTATGTATATTAAATGTATGTGTGTGTGTGTGTGTGTGTGTGTGTCAGGTCTATACGAGTGAATCACAAGGTATTTTAGCTGTGTCATGTTTATGCAGTTGCACCTGTGTGTGTATATGTCTGTTTGATGGATCTATCCGATGTAGAGTTGATCATGTTTATTCAGGTGTGTATTTAAGTGTGTGTTTGTGTGATTGATTGAGAGCTAGAGCAGTGAAACCATCAAGGGTGTAATTATTATAGCTTCTCAACTGTCATTTTCTCTTTTTTTATTCTCTCTACTATTTACTCCTTTCTGTCTTTTTCTTTCTTTCTTTCTTTCTTTCTTTCTTTCTTTCTTTCTTTCTTTCTTTCTTTTTTCTCACTAACTCACCTGCTTTCTCTCCATATCTCCCTGCACTGCTCCCTCTTTCCCCACCCATGAATAATCCATTCACCCAAGGCTGCCTATGAAATAACGAAAAGTTATGGAGCGCTTTATGAATCCCCCTCTCTCTCCCTCCCTCCCTCCCTCCCTCCCTCTCTCCCTCCCTCCCTCTCTCTCCCCTTCTTTAATCAGGATGCCTCTGCAGAGTTATGCCTGAGTCAGAGGATCTCATCTCTCATGAGGGGAGTGTGTATGTGAGAGAGAAGAAAGGTGTGTTCTTCTTGTGGTACTGTAAAGCAACTACAATTAAAACCAGTGAGATGTGTGTTTGTTGATTGTGGGTGTTATTTTGCGGCTATTCCCATAAACACTTTTGCCCAGTGAAGTCCATGTTGTGTGTTGTTGGACTATTTAGAGAGATTTAGTGTGTGTGTGTGTTTGTGGGAGAGAGAGAAAATGACAGAATGAGGGCAAAACACCACTTCATTTTGTGGTCCTATAGTATGCATACGTGCCTAAAGGCTCAAACACACAGGGGATTCATGCTCATAATTTATATTACATGCAAAACCTGTATAAATAATAACATTGAGTGACAAACACGCATACATACAGTATATATGGCAGATGGCAAAGACTGTGACAATGCCAAAGAGCAAGAGAACAGCAGGGAGAGGAGGAGAAAGGAAAAGCAGCTGAGAGAGTCTGATGATGGGATGGAGGTGAGGAGCACTGAGGCAGGTCAGCTCTTTGTAACACTCATGGGATCCACAACGTAAGGGTTTCGTCCTTGCTCTTCCAGGCCATCAAAGTCCAAATTGGGTCACAAAGATGCCAGATGGAAGGGGAAAATTTGAATTACAGGTCACCAAAAGCACATGAATGATTCAACCTTCAAGGAATTCAATGAAAGTCTTATTATTTGCAGTGGTGATTGTTGTCCAGGTCATTTTTTATATTTGTAGTTTAATGTTTTTTGTTTTTTTTCTTTGTCTGAAGTTTGTTTATTTAAATGTCTATATTTTTCCTGATGCACCAGGTTTCAGAAAATGAAGTTTGCATGAATAGGAATTAGCACCTAAATTGTTGAAATTAATTAAATTGCCACTCGTAATGTATCCTAATCCAAAATTGTTCTGTACAATTAGTGTCTCTGCTGCGTCACTTAGGTGACAAACTAACAGCTAACTCTTCCGATATGTCATAAGGCAGATGTTTCCTTTATCCATAATGGACCCAAAAGGTCACCATGTCCACCATGCAAAAGGTCTGGGTTCCCTGCTGGAATACAAGGCAAATTATTTCAAATTATCCATTGCACAATTTGAACAGATCCTTACAGACACATTTAATTTGTTTCCCATGTTCAAACAATAACAAAGGGACAGTCCTACACTCAAGTCCGATTTTGGCCACATGGAGATCTGATCTCAAAAACTGCTTAATCAATCAAGAATTCCTGGCACGTAATCCCATGCCATCTCAGTTGTGTGGACACAAATCTGGCTGCAGTCCCCAAGCAGCATCATTCATTTATTGAGCTCCCTGCTGACGTGCATACACGTTACCCAGAAAGCAAACATGGAGGAAAACAAGCCAGTGTTGCTGAAAATCACATCTTCTTGCCACAGCAGTTCCATATTTGCACTCATCTCTCTGCAGAGTGTAGGAAAATTATGTGAAACTGGAACTTGACAGGAACCAAAAGACATAAGCAGCACAAACTGTCCGTCTGCATTGTGAACTCATCGATAAACACTTGTTTCAGTCCTGGCTTTTCAGAACAAAACAAAAAGAATAAGACATTTTCTCATAATGGAGCATGAAAAAAAGATCTTACCACAGATCCAGACATAACTTAGATTAACCATTGTCCTAAATCAGTGTAAATGGTATATTAAAGCAGCAGCAATTTCTTGTTTGGTCACTTGGGACAACAAGATGTAAAACCAACATTGGTATATTATCACCTGGCCAAACAGTTGCCTGTTTATACATCCAGCTGCAGCATCAGCATTCATTTGGAGTCGTGTTTCTGGCCAACTTGTGAATGTAAGTCCAATATATATATATATAAATATATGTTTTAACTTCTAAATGCCCCACTATGTTCACAAGCTGGCTACTAACTTTGTCTATCTGCTGCTTGTTGCTGAGAAGGTGGCGCACAGTGGGTTTGTGAGGACTTTTTCACTGAAAACAGCCATAAAAGGCCATAAAAATCAAAACAATGACCTGAAAGACGCTAAAACGCTCCGTAGAGCTGAGGGGAACTGCAGAGTTGGGTGATGGTGTCACTACGAGCAACTCTTTTCATATTAAACATAGTCATTTTATCCAATTTTGATATACAAATATTAAGTGCAGCTTTAAACTGTGGGTAACCATAGAAACAGTACTTCTACTAGATGTGTTAGCAGATAATAACTCACTGAAATGAACCTAATCAGATGTTAAACTGACAACAAACTTTTAAAAATAGATTACTATTTGAACACAGCTTACCTTAGTTTCCTTTGGTCAGTGATCATGATATAGGTGCAATAACACACTCAGATGTGTCCTGATATACTTAAATAACCAACTCTGCAGATGAAACACCACTCATCTTTGCATTGTAGTGTTTTTTGCCTCCTCATCTTTTATTTATGTATATCAGGACAGGACATGTGTTACTGCTCAGCATAAGTCTGATTTTTGCCTTTACGTTATGAGGTTATTCCCCCGAAATCTGAGAGTGGCAGCTTTTTACCGCTTTGTCAGATCAGATTTAAAAACGAGCCTTCCAAATCAATTCTCAGGTTAAAAAAATATTTGTCTGGGTCTCCACTTTATCTCGCTTTTGTGCGTGGGGAGGGAGTAAGGAGCTAGGGGAGAAAGAAGGTGGAAAAAACAGGTATGTTGAAAGAAACTGTGAGACAGAGGGATTGAACAGGTTGAAAGACGTTGGCCTAGAAAGGTAACTAGAGGAGAGGGCATCTGTCATCCACAGAGACGTCACTGCAGCACTTCAGTCATTTCATCTCCATAATACGACAGAGTTGAGCAAGATGCCCGTTGGTGCAGGCGGTCGGGGCTGCAGCTCTTTATCGTGTATCTTTACACTAGTGCACCTCGTAAAATTTTACTGTTTGGTGGAGGCATTTATCCACTTTACAGGACAAGGGCTGTGTACGTTGTTAGTATGGGCAGGCAGAGTGGGAATGGAAGACCTAACCTTGGCAGTGTTAAAGCCGCAATTACTATTCATTTCATCTCCTCCTCTCTTCTCCTCTCTTCTCTTCTTCTCTGTTCTTATTTCAGCTCTCTTCTTTCATCTGCTTCCCTCTCTTCTTCTCTCATCAGCTCTTAGTTCATCACCTTTCTTCCTCTTTCAACTCCCTTCTCTTCTCATCCCTTCACCTCCTCTCTCCTTTTTTCTTCTCTCTTCTTTTATCTCCTTTGCTCTCTTCTTCTCTCATCTACTCTAACCTCTAATCACCTTTCTACCTCCAGAATATCTGTTCTCTTCTCCACACCTTCTCTATTACTCTCTCCACTCTTCTAAAACTGTTGCACTCACCTCCCACTCAAGTTCTTCCCCTCTTTTGTGGGTATGTGAAACTTTGTACCATCGAGGTACTAAGGTTCTGAGTTTTTTTCAGTCCTTTAAACCAGGATCACACAAGCAAAGAAACCCACGCAAACACACACACACACACACACACACATAAAAACACATACAAATGAGCTAACACCCACATACAAATCTGCACATAACACATGTATGACACAGGGATGCGTGCCTGTAAAAACACACACAGTGCTTGCAGTGTTTTCATCTCGCTGAAAGCTCTGTTCTTTTTCAGACAGCCTTGGCCTTTCACAATGAATTGAGAGAAATGATTACAGTTACAAGCTACAGTTGCATTGATTTAGGTAGAAATCAGCACTTCCTTCTTTTTTCTGTGTGTGCTATATTAGTCTATATACTGATTTCTATATTTTGAAAAAAAGCACATTGATTTTGGTTGTTGTTGTTTTTTTGCCTTTTGTTAATTTGACTGCCAAGAAGAATCATAGTGCAGCAGATTGTGTCTTTGGAAAAAAAATACATTTTTTCAGCCAGGACGGGAAGTCAAATAATTCATGCAAATGTTGCAATCAACAGTTCATATGCTGCACACATAACAGAGCGACCATCTGCCGTGCAGAAAACTCATGCTGAATTTAAATGCGGAGCACGGCATGGCGGTAAGCGGGTCGTTTGCAGTTAACTTCAGAAAAATCACAGGGCTGTCAGATGGAGGTACAGTTCATGTCAGATACACACAAAACCTCAGCTGACAGGTTTTATTTGTTATTAGATCGCAATCAAGTGCCAAATGTGCTTTCATTGACTCACAACCTGTCCACGGTGTTCCCCCGCCTTCTGACTAATGCACAGTGGGACAGGCTCCTCACAGAATCACTGTGAGAATAAATATATGAAGCTCAGTTTGGGTCAACAATACCAAAGTCAGATGCTATATGATACATCAAAAGTTATGATAAGATAAATACAATTTTTGCTTTTTTGCCAAGAGTTAGATAAGAAGATTGATACCACTCTCCATTCTTTATGCTAAGCTAAGCTAACCGGCTGCTGGCTGTAGCTTCATATTTACCGTACTGGATAAGAGAGTGGTATCGATCTTCTCATCAACCTCTGAGCAAGAATGTGAATAAACGTACTTCCCAAAAAGTCTGACTATTGTCTAAAGCAATAAGTCAGTGAATTACAGATAGCTTGTGTTTTAATATTGACAAAGGACACGAAAGATAATCATTAGCAACAAAATAATTAGTGAAAAATAAAGCAAAGCCAAAAATGGAGAAAGGTTTTCTGTCATATTTTCACAGAGTAAAGTATTTTTAAAATGCGGTCAACATGAGGGTAAATATGACAGGTGGTTGTCTTTGTGTACCTGATGAAATTGTGAGTAGTGTTCACCTGTGTGTATATGTTTATATGTGTATACCGTATGTGTTGAGAATATAGTATGTGGTACACCTGAGCTTTGTGAAGGAAACATTAGCCTGAAAGAAACGGGGAGACGCGTGATGTTTGTGTGAGTGTGTGTATGTGAGTGAAAGAGATTCATTTTGCGTTTTCTTCCCTCTACGCTTTGCGATGGCCATTGGCAGCATTACCTGCTTGAAATGCAGCTGCTACCTGTGAAGCCTGAGGTCCCCATCTGTCTGTCTGTGTGTGTGTGTGTGTGTGACTGTTTGTGTGTGTGAGATTTTGTGGGTCAGCTTCAACAGCAGAAAACTGTTTTCATGTGTGTTAGTGTGTTAAAGAGCTCTTTTCCTCATACCTGTGATGCATATGTTTTTTTATATGAACATACCTGTGTGTTTGCAGACATACCATTGTGTGTTTGTGTGGTACTGTGTATGTCTCAAACAAAAAACAATGTGTTCTGTTTTGCCGATAAGTGTGTACTTGCACAGTATATGTTTTCATTGTATTTTACATTTTTGTTGACTTTCTAAGAATGTTTGTCTTTGTCTGTGCTTGTCTGCCGTGCATGTATCCTCCTGTTCTTTCTTTGTGTGTGTGTGTGTGTGCGTGCGTGCGTGCGTGTGTGTGTGTGTGTGTGTGTGTCATGTTGTGTTATCACGCCCTGTGCCTTCAGAGAACACAAGCAAAGACAGTTTGACATGCTTTTCAGAAAACAGCCAACTCTCGGGGGCTTGTCAACGCTGTGGCTCGAATTCCTTCACATTAATGTGTGTTTGTGTGAATATTTAGCCTATACATATTGGTTGCTTGCCTCTGTGTTCTTATAACTACGTTTCAGTCTGTGTGTGTCAGTATGAATGTATGATTGTATCGACATTGACACACTGCGCGTGTGTGTGTGTGTGTGTATTTCATGTTCTTATATCCCGGTGAGGACTTTAACCTGAATGCACACTAACTCATGGGGACTTGGGGTCACTGTGGGGACAAAAATTGAGGTCCCCCTGGGTAGAGACTGCTTTTTGAGGGTTAAAACTTGGTTTTAGGGTATAGGTTACAATTAGGTTATGGTTAGGCTAAGGGTTAAGGTTAGGCACTTAGTTGTGATGGTTAAGGTTAGGGTAAGGGGCTAGGGAAAGCATTATGTCAATGACTGTCCCCCACAGGGATAGTGAAATAAACGTGTGTGTGTGTGTGTGTGTCTGTTAAATCTGTGTGTTTTCTGGTTGTCTCACACAGGTTGAGAGTTGTGATTACAGCCTATACAAGCTGGCAGTTTGAACAGCTTTCACCCTAAGGGTAGTGCTAGGGAAAACTTGTGCCCACACACCTGCATACTAACTTATACCGACATACACTTAAACACACACACACACACACACACACACACACAAACACATCTGCCCCAACAACTGCATGCAAACACCAGCTGGGAAGTAAATGTCACAGGAATGAAAGGAGAGGAAAACACCTGATCCCAGAGTGGTTTTTCTCTTTTTCTCTTTTCTATTTGTCAGTCTGTCTCTCTGTCTTTTTCTCCCATAAAAGAACAAATAACCATTTAGTTGGTAAAAATTACCATTGGGTTGACATTGCCTTTCTTTTAAATCATCTCCATTCTTCTCTCTCTCTCTCATGCTTTCACACACACACACCTTTTGACACACAGACCCCTAACCTTCCTTCTTTCAGCAAGGTGACAAGGTGACCAGAGGATAATTCAGCATACATTAGTCCAATTGACATCACACCCTTTTATGTTAATGAACCATCTGATTAGTATGGACATGGTATTGTGTGTGTGTGTGTGTGTGTGTGTGTCCTTTTGTGTCAACTGAAACTCATTACTAATGCTAATGCAGACCTGCTGGTTTTCATATAGATGCACTTGTATATTCTTCTGCTCAGATTTACGGTTGTGTTTTTATCATTAAAACCATTAAATGTTTCCACTCACAGTATGTTTACCTTCTGCAAAGCATATATTTTGTTCATGCATATTTAAACACACCCATCACATCAGCTGTCATGTCCAATACATTACTGTACATGCAGGTCATGCCAGCAAATGTTCCAGCAGAGGTTTTGGTTTGATCTGCTCATCCAGCTGTGATTCTCTTCACATTAAAGGTGCTAAACGCTGCTTTCCAAACATCAATATATCATTGTCAAATTAGCTGTGATATCTCGGTATAATTATTGTAAACAAAAGAGACCCCGCCAGAGAAAATTGGGCGCCTCTATCTCACAGCCCTGGTATTATCAGTGCTTATGTTTCTCAGAATTAACGCCATGTTTCCCATAAACCCCTTTGCCCCTGGTTCCTTATGGCTGGGAAACACAGTCAATGAGGCTGCTGATCTTGTCAGTGATGGTCTCATTTGTATATCGTAATAACCCTAATGTCTTAATGAAAATGGTAATGATTTATTGTTGTTTAAAATGCTACACTTAGCAGCTCTAACTGGTCTATCAAGGGCTGGTTGAAGTGGCTGCATTAAGGCTAAAATTTCAAATTTAACAAAGCTGCATCAGGAAACATTATCAACTTAGATTTACTTGTGGTCAGTGACAGTCTGTGTCTTAAACAACCTTTCAATCAGTTTGGAAGTGACAGCAAGTTCTAGAGATCCTGTTGGATACATTTGGATTATGGATTGTGACTTCAGGGTTGCTTCTTATGGCTGCTCGTGTTAGCTGACAAAAGGTCTCTAACATTGTTGTTGATTGATTCACAGCCTATGGTACACAATTCAGTCTTTTCAAAACACAGCATAAAGAGAAAAAGCAACAATGCAAATCAAAACTGAATCAACTGAATTTGATGTTTCATTACAGCACAGAATATATAGTCTGTAAATTTGCATATTTCTCTGCATTTTTAATTAAATATGCCTGAAAGCAAACTCAGGTTTATTTATTTCTGATTTGTTTTGACACTGATTTATAATTTTTTAGCTGTTTGAACATTTGGGTTTTTATGATTATTTTGTTTCATTGAACTGTAAAGTTCAAAATAAAGATCAAGATCTGAATCTAGATTTTTCTGTAGCAGGCAACATAATTAGCTGTGAATGAAGACCAAAAAAAAAGATCTTTAAGCTACATTGTCCAGATGACTATGACATGTCCCTCGATCAAAGTGCAGAGATGTAAAGACTTCAGTGTGTGCACAAGTGTATTGAGCATGTTGGTTATGTGTGTCTGTGGAGGGGAAGGGGGTGGGGGGAGTCATCAGTGGTTTGGAGTGCATGTGTGTGTGGAGGGGTATATTTTACAGAGAAGACGCGTCCCTTCATGCTAGGTTAGCCACCATAACAATTATAGTCCGTATCATTACCCCCCATTAACATCATACAGGCCTTGATTACACATATACACACACACACACACACACACGCACACTATGGCACTGAGTTTTAAGGGCTCATCAAGTCCCTCATGAATAACAACTCTGGTGCAATGCACATGGTCAAGAAAACAGCTGGTAGCTGCATTTAGAGAACACACACACACTACACACAATCACAGAGCTTGATTTTCCTAAAGCCTCTCTAGTTTTTACAGCTGCATCAGTACCTGCACGCTGTGTGTCATTTGTGTAACCGTGTGTGCATGTGTGGGTGCCTGTTGTCTGAATACATCTAAATCGTGTCAATGCACCACTCTTACCCGCTCCTTTAAGCAGGCTGAGGCTGTCTGGCTGGCTAAGTGTTTGTCTTCTGAAGTTGAAGAGCTAATTACTGTCTGCCTCCTGCAACATGAGATTTGAGCTGCCAAGGGCTCGAGGCAGGACCTGCTCTCCTTCTGCTGTGGTGAACCGCCTCTGTGTGATGTTACCTAAGCAAGTAAAAAGAGCTTTTCATGGGTGTTAAAATGTTTTACAGGGATTTCGGTGGTGCATTTTGGGAGAGAGTCCAGTTGTTCATTTGTCTTGCCTTCCCTGTGGTTCCACTTGTATTGTGTTGTAATGCAGAGCTGCACGTTGTGCAGAATGTGCTGCTGTGCTCAGTTTCCATTTTGTATTCCAGTTATTTATGGATGTTTTCACTTTGTGCTCTTTCACATCCAGTTTCAGTCCCGTTCAGTATCTTCTCTGCAAGTTTTCTGTTCAAGTAAGGTTCATTTATTTTATATTCCAGACTGAGTTGTTCAGGGTCATTACATTTCTGAATTCATAAATAAACATAATCAACTGTTAAAGGGCTGTACATCCCTGATCTGTAGTTCACAGAGTAAATTTTCACCTGTTTCCCAGTAGTAACACCTCTGGTTGACTCCAAAAAGTTTCCACCAAAGTTTGTTGTAATCTACAAACTGACGTTTTAACTGCAAAAACAGCAGCAGTAAGCCCCTTACAGTTACTGGGATCATTCTGTATATTTTGCAATATTAAGGAAGCTACAGTGTTTCAAACTACATAATCTAAACTATTTTCCAAAAAGGAAAGGGAAAGGAAAATTAAGTAGGAAGTAGAGTCACTGGGGACAGACTTTTAACATTTTTATTTCAATATACAAAGAGAAAAAGAAAAACCAACACCTGAAAAATCACTCTACCCCCACGCACATTCAGTCATACACTTTCAGACACACCATCAACAGTCTCACCAGTACTATTTAAAGACAGATACACAGACCATCTGCTCCTGCAGCACAAAAAACATTATTTAAACCCCACGCTTCAACTACGACTGTGACTGACTGGTAGCTCCTCCCACTCACTTTTTTGACATCATATAGGGGGGCACTTCACAATGATGTGTTCAAATGGTGCAGTTTTATTACAGAAAAACATTACCAGTTCCAGCTTTGTGTTTTAACAGCATTTAAATAACACCTCTGAGTATAGACAATTCGTGTTTATCATAATAGCCCCTCTTTAACTCTTGTCCACCTAAATTGGAACTAATAGACTAATGGACATACAATTTTTAAGGATTTGTTACATTGTTGGACTGCCAGACTGCTTTGAGATAGGGACACACTATTTTTTTTCTGTTGGATAATTTTTACAATAGGGCATTTTTTGTTTTTATTTAATGACCATAATGACAGAAAAGACGAGAATGTAATCTATCGACACATTACATGTTCATATTCATGTAACTTTTCATGTACAAGCAGACATGAAAGTTCTGCATAATGCTAAAAGGTTATTAAAAGTCACAACATCATTGTATAATAATATGATAATAATAATAATAATATGTACTACACAGTATATACAATTCTTAGAAACGGCATACACTGGATGTCCACTGATTGCTACAGTGTGAATTGGTCAGTATTAAAATATAGTTTCTGCATTGTTTTGAAAATTCTTGCCACGAATCTTTGATCCGAATGATTTATAGTAGTATAGTCATATGTCAGTGGTATATTCCAATATCTTCTCTTCTGTTCTTCTATTTCATATTTATATGGTCTTGTGTACTAGACTTTATTCCCTACAGGTATGTTCTAGCGCCCAGTATTCTATCTCAGTGACTTCTTCCACTTTCTTATATATTTCAAATCTCTATAACAAATAACAGTGTTCCAAATTGCAGTGTTTTGTTTTCAGGTCATATATTCAATGTTTCCGATTCCAGTTACAAATTCGGTGCTTCCTCTCACAGATCTCAGTCCCACTGTGTGATGTTTCAGATGTGTGGTCTGTATGTGTTCCTGATTACAATATTACTTCTAATGTGCTCTGAGTATGACTAATGGACTGCTTCTGTTTACACTCATACTCTCTCAGCGTGTGTGTGTGTGTGTGTGTGTGTGTGTGTGTGTGTGTGAGAGAGAGAGAGATGGGACATGCTGCTGTGTATCTACAAGCATGTGTGTGATGTGGTCATGTGGGATGTTTGTGTGCAGCGTGCTTAGCCCCACTGTGCTGATTTTCATTCAGTTATAATAAAGCCTGTTGCTCTCTCTCATTTACAGACATTAGTGAGCGCCACTTCTGCCATCTTTAGTAGCAGGGACCGTGATGCAGAGAAAGACAGAGAGTAATAGATATGAAAAACAGAGGTGGAGGAATGAGGATATTACCAAGCAACTCCGCTTGTGTTCTCTGCATGATAAATAGTTAGTTAGAGAGGAAGACAGAGAAAGAGAGGGGTTAGAGAGAAGATGAAATGTAATAGGATTGAGATGCAGAAATAGAAAATGAGAGAACAAGAGCCAGACTGAGAACTCATGTGAAAATGCACTTCTTGCGTTCTGTGAGATTGTCCTCGCCAGAAAAACTACAGCACTCATCATTTGTTCAAACGGCCAAAAACCACCCATGTATACATTTTCCTGACAGGGGACCTCTTAAGGTCGTCTTGCAGTCCTCTCCTCCCCGCTCTCTCCAGAAAAGTTACAGCATATTTACAAAGTTTACATTGAGTAACAAAGCAGGAAGTAACCTGATGTTTTTTATACTGCTGTAAAAGGTCCTAGGATGGAAGTCAGGGAAGATGGATGAGCGTACAGTATAATGCACTGAGGGTTCACATCCTGTCTCCTACCAACATGCGATCTATGTTGTTAATTAATGTGATGTATGTCCTTTTGAAACAGAACATTGGGACAGGACAGTAGCTAGTGAGGGATCAATATTAAATGTAATACAATGGGTTATTAGTTATAGAAAGAAAAGCAGTCTGATTTGATATGACAGGGGATGGAAAGGTGGAATGGTTGAAAATTGTGTGCTGACTTGGAGCATGTAGCATGTTGGATTGTTTTAGTTATACCCAAGCGGCAACCTCCGAGTCTGAAAAGTGAAGTCAATCCAGAGGTGCATTAAACCTGCATTCTTTCTAATGTCCAGCAGGGGGCGTATCCACTGGTTGCAAAAAGAAGTCCGATTGTATAGAATTCTATGAGAAAATGACCCTACTTCTGACTTGATTTATTACCTCAGTAAACATGCTCCTAATGAGTTTATGGTCTCAATCGCTAGTCTTTTTCAATACAGCATGATTATTTTGTAAATTATGCATTTTGTATTAAGCCTGTTTTTCGCTAGACAGAAATTAGCATTCCAATTAATATCACAGTTAACGTGAATTACGGATGCACCTTGCTAACCGAGCTAGCGTTAGCTGATAACTTATGGTCACTTCCAGTCACTGGTTGCAAAAAAACCAAGAAGGCAATGGCTAAAATGCCAGTCTTGAGGCTTCAAAACAGCAGTCCATAAACCAGTGGCTGATGTCATGGTGACTGTGTCCACTTCTTTTATACAGTCTATGGTTATACCCACCAGTGCAATTTATTTCCCCGGGTTCTAGCAATTCTCCAGGAAGTGCAAGTGCCCATTTATGGGATATTTAACAATTAAGATTGTTATTGTGATTTTTTTCTTAACATTTAAGGTACCCTGTGGAGTTTTTGACCACTAGTAGCGCTGTGGAGCAATGTTTTCACGAGTGGGTCCCCTTTTTGTTCGTTGTCGGGCATGTCCATGTGACATGATACACACTCCTGCCAATGGTTTCACACAATTCCACTGAATTACAGCTGGTAGTAATGCACTAAGAAATGCAGCAATGGGCCAGCAAATGCAGGGAAGAAGAAGACTGCAAGCTAGTAAACATGGATGTAAACATACGAAATACATAAGACATAAAGAAATATATCTAATGGCTAAAAAAAATCAAAGGTATATTTTAACTTCAGAATCAGAAATACTTTATTGATCCCAGAGGGGAAACTCTCTCGTTCCAGCTGCTCACCATCACGTCAATGCACACAGGAATAGAAGTGCTAAGCAAATCAAAATATAATACAATTAAGATAAATTAAGTAATTAAGTGGATATAAGTATAAAAGCTAAAATAAGTGTAAGTACAACATACTTTGTTCAGTACCAGATTTTATCAATAGATATCACTACCACAACAAGAGACAGATGTGTCGTGCATATAAAAAACAATATCATGCTTTACAAATATGCCAAAACATAATTGTTTTTTCATTCTTTAATTCAATTTGTGATTTAGAGCAGCAATAGATAGATTTGCCTTGTCTCTCTACTGAATAGGAGACTAAAATACTTCTGTAATTAGTAGCCAAGGTAATCGTGTTTACTGTACATTCAGTTTGTGACAGAGAGCAATTATCAAGTTTTGCTGTGGAAATTGCTTTAATAAATCACATGTCTAGTGTTACTGAAAAGAAGAATACTGATCTCCAACAGCACCCGAAACCTCTTGGAACAAATACAAGCTAATCAATCACAAATTCGGCATCTTCCTGTGTTATCTCAGTAGCTGCCGTAGCCCCGGACAAGGCAGGTGAACAGTTAATCTAATGGTCATATTTAACAAATAAATGTTCATTAGCTCAACATTATACATATACATAAACCCAAAGCAGAGCACCAAATCAAGGATGTGCCCTTTGGTTAAAGTGGTTCCCAAAACATCACATATTAAGAGAAAAGGTCAAGTACAAATGCACTGGGATCATGCTAAAGCTTTGCTGCGCAAGGAAACATTGGAGTGCATTTCCTTGTATTTATGTCTTGATATATTTTGTAAATTCAGTGCTCTATCTCCAGCTTTTCATTTCAACCCCTTTTTTGCTGTAATTTATAAGTGGAATTATTTCCCATGCGGATGAAATGTTCCATGACCAAACCAAGCCATCGTTAATACATCGTAGCGTGATAATTACATGGTCATCAATTGGGAAAATGGAGCATTTTTAATCTCAATTACCCAAAAGCTCGTTTTCCCAACATTTATTTATTTATTTTTTGCTGGACCCCACCAACCGTTAAATTTAGTTTTCTTTGGGTATTCATTAGTAGTTCTTCTTCCAGTCCTCCTTTTGAAACATGTTGATTACTGTAGCTGGGGATTGGGATTGTGTTTGGGTGTTGATTGGTGTGTCAGTACCTTAGCATGCAGCTGTGTGTGCTTGTGTGTCTGTGAAAGAGACAGAGAAAAGGCGTGTTTAGTCCTTTCTGTGTTTTCCCCTGGGAAGTGATTAGTGTAACTAGCCTTTGTTGAGTTTCTATTTTAAAGACAACTCGTTTGTGTGTGTCTGTGTTGTGTGGTTCACTGGGTGCATGCGAGCAGGGTGTTTATTTGCATAGTTTGGATTAGTAATGCCATTATTAACTTTGTTATTTACTGTATGTAACTTTACAGTATGTGCAAAGACTAAGAACATCATGTAACTTAGAACTGTTTCATACCTCACCCGCTTTTCAAATCAAACCACAAACTGAAATTTCTATTCTGTTAAGTTCTATTCTGTTCTAATATCACATTGACCGAAGAACTTTGATAAACTTATTCGGTAAAGAATAACACTTACTGACCAAGGTTTTCCCATGATTTAGAAATTATACATCATTCTTTTCCTAGGAAAAGTGTGGTTTGTTAGCATAAATGAAGCATAATTTGAATCACAAAACTCTAAATAATTAATCATAAATCTTTTTTTATTCCAATCTCATGAAGTTATTCTTTCATATATAGATAGATTTTGTGGTAAAATTGTTGTTAGGGACTGTATAAAAATTATTAGGGGGAGGAGGGGTGCTGAACCTCTTTTGCAAAAGTAGGGACAACCCCAGTGTAATTAATGTTTTCTTTGGACCCTCCATTTGACTTAAAATATGACTGCAACATGCTCCCCCCAATATCTTAAAATGATACAACAGAACTGAGTTCTGAGTACAAATTGTTTCACCATTAAAAGGCAAAGCATAAGATGTTAAGGTTATGTAGCCAAGTTTAAACATTAATATTCAAATGTTCTAATAAAAAATGAATAAATATGAATTAGATAAAATTATGCTGAGGCCTGTTATATATGACATCAGATTTGTGACAAGGGAAGGCTAATATAAAATACAGAAGGGGAAAAATATAAGACCCTCCTCTGCTCTCCCTTCAAAAACTCCCCCTCTTCAGCAAAAAGACAACACAACACACAAATAATTTTCATACAGTCCCTACAATGTTTCACCACCTGTTGAGCCTCCTGAATTGTTTACATTTACAGATTTTGCACTCCTCTTTGTTCTCACTTATTCAACAAAAAACATTTTGGCACACGGCTGAACTGCAAGATATAAGATAGATTTATTGATCATTTTACAACATAGGGTTGTATAATGAGATTTGGTTTTGTAGTTCCCTTTATTCTACTCAAACAAATGATATACAGTAGATCAGTGAATAAATAATAACACATAGAAATAATAAGTTATAGAAATAAAACCATCTTACATGGTGGCGTGCTGAGGATGAATTTAGTAGTCTCACAGCCTGAGGGAAGAAGCTGCTCTGTAGTCTGGTGGTACGACAGCAGATGCTTCTGTATTTCTTTCCAGATGGCAGCAGGCTGTGGCTGGGGTGGGTATTGTCTTTTAGTATCCTTTGGGCTCTGTGCAGGCACCTCACCTCACTGATATCACTGATGCTCAGTAGGTTGGTACCAATGATCTTCTGCGCGGTTTTAATCACCCACTGCAGAGCCCTCCGGTCCTGGGCTGTGCACATCCCATGCCAGTTAGTGATGTTTTTAAAGACCGGGGTCTTTATTCCGTATATTGTAGCTGATGCCAAATTATATGAACTACCAAAAATCAGCAGTTAAAGCTAAATTAAATTTTATTTTATTTTAGTCAGTGTTTTGCCATTTGTATTTGGTACTTTTTTATAGTTTTACTCAGTACAATGTCTTTTTTATTGCCCTCACTGTTCTCTATTCCAGTCTTTGATAGCTTCCCACCAGTGCATTTCCTCAGGTACAGAGCCCCCCTGGGGTCAGCTGAGGAAAAAAAGAGCCATGTGTAAATCTGTACTCTCGGATTCATAATCTGTGCCCACAGATTTGTAAACCATGCACACGGATTGGCAAACAACTTCTTTCTTCAAAGAACAAGGATAGAATGGAACATTTCGACTGAGATAAATACATTAAAATAAATAAATACAATAAAAGCTGTGAAACATCATTGAATCTACCCTTAAATCAAGATAAATTGGATTTACTTGGCAGATTTCAATCTTGCTTTATTTCCATAACATCTGTCATGCACATATTCCTTTATGCTTGTATGTGTATACATACTGTATATTGTATGTCTGTCTTTGTGAAGCACTGTGGTGCAAAACCTGTTTGCTTTTTAAACTGCTATATAAATGAAACAAACTCGAAACTGGATGGGGTCCTCATTCCTTGTTCTCTGAAGAAAGAAGTAGTTTGCCAATCCGGCACTGTTGCAAAACCATGAGCACGGATTGCAAAACCATGGGCACAGATTATGAATCTGAGATTTGTACAGTACTTTACAGATTTACACATGGCTCTTTTCTTTTCTAAGCTGACCCCAGGGGGGGCTCCATACTCAGGTTCCAGTTGTGGTGTGTAATTTTGTATTGACTTGTGGAGTGGGAACCTACAGGGAGGTAAAACACCAAGTTGAATTCCTTGTATGTGGAAACATACTGTATTTTGCCAACAAACCTGCTGCTGATCTTATTCTGTCCTCTTTTATAGTCTGTTTTCATCTTTTTTCTTGGTTTCCATGTTTTCTATCTATTCTCTTAAAATGGAAGTTAGTAGAAAACGTGAGCTCAAAGCTAATCCCCGCACGGTGAGTAAACAACATCCCTGCCATTAACCCTCTCCTTCTACACAATCAGGTTGTTAGTATTCCACAGCTGTCACAGATAAACAATTACTGCAAAGGGAACGTTGTTTTACACAGTTAAAGACAGAGGTGTAATTTGCTGAATCTTCTAGCTCAGAGCAACATAGGCTTTTACAGACGAGCTTCATTGCAGTGCACGTTAAACACTTGACATGACTTTAAAGTGGCTTTAAAAATGGAGGAACAGAAGAAACAAAATGGCTAGCAAGCTGTTTTCGTGCTTGTTTTTCTGTTCTTTTCTCATCGACATCAGACGCTGCACTTAATGGATGTTCCTCGCCAACATTTTCAGTCTCAAGATTGATTTTGGATTTACATCAGTGTGTTTGTCACTGCACCCCCTGTGCACTCACAGACTGAGAACATACAATTCGTTGAAATCAATTTCCTCATCTGTTTTCATGTTCATTGAATGTGGCTTTCAATGCATTTCATAGCCAAGTCTGATGTTTTTTAAAGCTTTTGTTTAATTGTAAATGAAAGTTGGCTTTTCTCTCACAATCATGTAAACCCATACAACACACAAAAACACACACACTTCATCGGTTTTATTTTCTGATTTATTGGCATAAACACAACATGTCTAAGTGCTAAATATCATTGGAGCCCGTATAAAATAGTAGATATATATGGCCTCCAGCTATGTGTGTGTTTTTGTAAATCTATCTTTGTGAGGACCAGGAGTTTTGAGAGAGAACATTTTTGGTCAGTCTTCACTTTTTCAAAGGGCTGTTTAAAGGATTAAGACCCAGTTTTAGGGTTAAAGTTAGAAATAATGGGATCCATTGTTAATATAAAAATGTTGCTTATAGCCGCTTTAAGACATGTACTTGTACCATTGACTTCTGTCTCATGAATGACTGCAAACCAAACTGCATCTATTTTGTGGAGTAGTTTAAACTCTGGCAGAGCAGGGACGTATAAAAGTGGATGGTGCGAAACGGATAATATAATTGCTTCCTTCATTTTGGTCTTTGCAGCTCTCCATTCCAATTCAGTAGCGCCAACACAGTTGGACACAGATTGGTCAATAACGCAAATTTGTATGTCAAAGCAAATTTGGACTACGCAAAACCACGCAAATGTACTTTTCATCTGCAGATGAATTTGCCACGATTCCTTTAAAATGAACTGAAATTATGTTGTTTACAAATGCTGGTCTGACCAGGCTGTTAATCTATGTTGGCTGAGCAACTATGCTGCAAGCCCTCCTCTTCATGGTCACCAGTTTTCTCTCTCTTGCGGCCGTCCCCCTCCTTGTTTTTCTCTTTCTCTCTCCCATTTTCCCACAACACGTCTCTCTCCCTATTAGATGGTCTTCAGTCATATCCTCTTGGGTCTTGGCCTTCTCTGCTGCCCTCATCCCTCTCTGGTGTGTGTGTACAATCACTCTGCCCTCATCCCCCTCCCTTTAGGTTTGTATGTACGTGTGTGTGTTTGTGTTGTGTATTCCCTCCATCCCAGGGCTTTGGGCTGTTAACCCTGCAAACACTATCGCTCATCACAGTACACAACAAGAGCTTAAGAGCTCTCAGGGAAGAGTTCATCTCCCTCTGCTCCTCTCTTTTCTTTCTTTCTTTTCCTCTCTCTCTCTTACACTCTAGTTTTTATCTCTTTTCAATTCCCCCTTCTCTTCCCTTTATTCTTCCACAGCTCACATTTAATACTTTACTTTCTTTTAAGTACTGAGGAGTACAGGCTTTTCTCTTTCTCTGTCTTGTCTCTTGATCCCTCTTTGGTAATCTCGTTCTACTTTCTTCTCCAACTTTTTCTTCTATCTTTCTATCTCATCCTCACTTACTTTTCACTGGAGTTTGTGTCTCTTTTAGAAGCTATGGTGAGTTTCTGCATGTTTCCATTCAGCTGACAAGCACATTTCTGTGCAAAACATAAATTAAGAACTACCTCCACCTGAAACTGGAACCCTTTCAAGAAGATTAGTAGTATTCGTGCTGTTATTGTTCCTTAATGTCAGCTAATGGTGGCTATATTACATGCTTTTATCAAACAGGAAAAACAAATAAATGTGCTTGGCAATAAAAACCATAAATAGTCACATCGGGTGCAGCAGAAAGACAGCAGGTAAATACATTTCTGAGAGTTAGCGATGGACAGATATTTTACAGATTACATTTCACAACGTCCAAAGCCAATTTTTATTTGACACCAAGCCATTCATCAGGAGAACAATGTCAAGTCTACATAATCATTTATCTGAGAAATGGGTTTCCATCACTATTTGATACATAATTTCTTTATCATCAATGAAAATGTTTCACTTGGAGAAGGTTGGAGATAGGTGATCATGGTGTGGAGGGCACAGGCGTTGGAGGAAATACATAATAAGTTGAGGAGGGAGTAAGAAGAGAGAGAATTAAGGCAGTAGAGAGTGAAGAGACGATATAAGAAGGGAGGGAGAAGGAGACAGAGAGATGGATGGCAAGGGAGAAAAACAAAGAGTATGCATGAAAAAGAAGGTGTGGAAGAGAAGGAGTGATAAAGGGAGAAAATGAGGGCAGAAAGAGTGAGAGAAAAGAAAAATACTTAAGATTAGGAGTCTTTAACAGAGGTATGAGGTGATGGATGAGTGTGTAGGAAGTGTACAGAATGAGAAAATGGTTGCTTTGGTGCCGAAAGCCAGAGAAGAAAAATCAGCTGTTAGCCCTGTGGTATGTGTGTATGTGTCTTTATATGTGTGTGTGTGTGTGCTCACCCAGGAGCATTGAGTCAAGACAGGATATTGTCTCAGGTCAAAAAGTTCATTGCTAGCTGTTGGGCCTGCAACAAATCACTTCCAGACAAACACACAAACATGCACAGACACCAACACACACCAAAGCCAGCTCCCAAAGCCAGCAACAGAGTGATTACTTTGTTTAAGGACGCAAATACAAACAAGCTGCGGATTCTAAAGCATGCAGTTAACACATATGATAAGTGTGAACTCACTGACATTAAAACATTAAATTCCAAGATAGCAACATTACCTGTACACACACAGCAAATCAATACTAGACTTATAATATGTGCAACCTTGGAATTTACAGCATGAAAATATCTCTCACACACAGACATGTGGCAGGTTTTATGTATGCAATAATACATTGTGAGGTGTCCTGACATACAAAACTAATGCTTGAGGTTGTGACAACTTCACCTCATGTCTGCAGAAGAAACGTTCATGGCTATGACAAGAATGCCATGATGTATGGTAGAGTTGTGTTTCCTTGCTGTTGTGTTGAGTTGTGTTTCCTTTACTTAAGTAAAAGTACTAATACCACACTCTGAAAATACTCCACTACAAGTAAAAGTCCTGCAATCAAAACCTTACTAAAGTAAAAGTAAGTATTGTCAGCAAAATTTGTTTTACTATTATATATGATGTTTCTGGATTAATATTATTGCTGCAATAATGTGTATGTTGCCTTTTACTGCTATAGATGTTGAAGGTTGTGCTATTTTTAACAACTTTATATACTGTTGGGTAGTTTAATCTACAGCAATGCATCATGGTCTATAAAATCATCATATATTTGTAGTGTTGCTGTCCTGTGAGAACCACGTATCTCTAAAAAGTCAACTTTTCATGAGCTTAGAAAAACACAAACCTGCTTTCAGCTTTGTGACGATGCATTTTCCAGCTAATCCAAGGGTGTTTTTTATTATTTATTCAGCTTACGTTGAAGGGCGAAGTTTCAACCCATGAAGGAGCACTTCATCCTTCAGTTTATCACAAACATTCAAAATTACCAAATTTGCAGATACATGGTTTTCACTGGACAGGAGGGGTATGAAAAATTGTAATCTGATAAGTAGCTAGTAACTAAAGTTGTCAGACAAATGTAGTGGAGTAGAAAGTACAATATTTGCCTCTGAGATGTAGTGGAGTAGTAGTGTACAAGTACCTCAAATTTGTACCTAAATACTGTACTTGAGTAAATGTACCTTGTTACGTTCCACCACTGCTGGTAGCTGCTACATAGCAACCAAACCAGGCACACGAAACACATCCTTCACTGTCTTTCTGAACAGCATGAAGCGTTTGCCTTTTTGTAGGAAACATGTTTGGCATCACTGTACGTTTTATATATCAGTCATTCTTGTTATTTCAGTGTGAGCTGAAGTCCTTCACAAACTGCTAATGCTGAGAATATGTTTACAGCGTCATTGCCCCCTGAAAAATGATGCATCATGTGAAAAGGTTTCAAGAGATAGTGAACTCAGTCACACATCCAAAGAAATTCTAAATTTAAATGAACAAGTAAATAATTATACTAATACATATCTCAAGAGAATTGATTTCCTTCATCCTATAAACTGTCTTTGACAATCCTCACTCTGCCATACCTGGATGATTTTGTGTCTGTGTGTTAGTGTCTGTTATTGATTTTCTTTATTAATAGTATCAAGCTCATCAGTATTAGTATTAAGCATTGTACAGAGGTTTAGAGCAGGTTTTCTCTCTGTATTAAAGCTTGTGAAAAAGCATTAAATCTGGAATGCAATGGGCTGCTGTGTGTATGTGTGTGTTTATCTGCACGTTGCTTCTGTGTCCCCTGTGTGTTGAGTTTTGTGCACACATTGTTTCTGTCCCTTTTCATATTTCTGTTTATCTCTGTGCCCTTTGTGTGCATTTGTGTGTGTGTGTATTTGTGCATGATATTATGATGTGTACTATTTTTGGATTGTGGCTGTGGGTTTATTCACCTTGTTGTTGTATGCATGCATGGATTTGTTTTGTGTGTTGGTGTCTGTGTGTGTGTGAGAGAGAGAGTGTGTGTGGATGTGTGTAGGTCAGCAGCGAGGGGACAGATGACCGATAGGGTTCCAAGGACAGGGAGGCCATGGGGGCCTTGGGCTTGTGTGTGTGTGTGTGTGTGTGTGTGTGTGTGTGAGTGATTCGGTGTGGCAGTGGATGGCAGGAAGCATACGGTTCCCCGCGAGCAGAGAGCAGTGTCACAGGCAGTGGAGCTAACACACACACACACACACACACACACACACACAGAAACACACACACTTTACTCATAGCGTCAGAAAGGCCACAAATACACAATAAACAGAAAAAAACACACAGGTGTAAACCATCATTCAGACATATACATTCACAAGGGAAGACAGCTGATAAACACACTCTACTACACACTAGATAGACACACACCTGCCCTGACTGTGGCAAACAAACAAATATGCTCTTTCTCTTTCACATGTATTAAAGCTTATTTAACACAGTACGAAGAGAAATGAACACACACTCACAAATGAAACACTGTCAACACATATTAACACAAATTTCAGGAATACATTATTCAACAAGCCCCTCTTATAAAGCAGAATTTTTGAGTTTCGGTTTGAATTGATTTGACATTGGATAGAAGGAGCTGCGCTGCACTCAACCACCTTCTTCTGTTCAATTTTCATTTAGGCAAGTTGAACAAAACCAAATAAAACAAAAAGCAAGACAGCACAAATAACTTGGCCTCAAAATATAATATAAACTTCGATAATATTCTATAATGTCTTAACTCTTGCAGTCTGTATTTATACAGTTGACACCACCCACCATCTTAAAGCTTCAGGCTCTCATTAGAAAAGTGAATAGGAAAAGATATAAATGGTCAAATCTATATTATTATGTCTCTCAAGGCGATTGTACTGTATTCCAGCCATGTGTCAATACCAAGCAGGTTCACAGTACCAGTATACATCTGCAAAGAATTAATTTGTGCGTGGGTTTTTGTTTTGTTTTTTGCCTTTGTATATTTTCAATCACCCTGTATGTATAAATATTTAATATAAGCAATGTGATAACTTTCATTAACGAGTGTGTTTACATGCGCACTAATATCCTGGTTCTGTTCATATTTAACATATGATGTTTACATGGAACATAGAGAAACCTAGTTATTTTTATCTATTTTTACAGTATAATCCTGGTTCCTGATTGGCTACGTCAGTGCAGATTTGTCTTTGATTCCTCCACATTCAGGTATTCTCTGTGTTAACAGAGTTACTTCAACAGGTTTGGGTTTTTTTTTTTTTTTTGGTGATCAATTTCTTTTAATAGAGAGCCGAAGTGAAACGGCTTCAAATCCAAAATTCAAAATTCAAGCTGACATTTGTAACACTAATAACTACGAACCCAGCCTTGGAACTGAGCCTTTCTCAACAGTATGTTGTGTGGCTCACTTCATATGTCTAGATAAGGATGGTAGTTTTTTGCAAAATGATCTAATATGGTTTTTTATTTA